>NW_007727508.1:98016-147404 GCF_000696425.1 Galeopterus variegatus
GGAAAAAAAAAAAAAAAAAAAAAAAAAAAAAAAAAAAAAAAAAAAGATTATGGCTATATAATCATACAGTCCAAATAGGAGGCATATTTCAGTATTTTGAGGCATGAAAATACATTCAGGACTCAAAGACTGCCATGCTACAAAACACTCTCTCTAGGCTAGCTGAGACTCTCTTCTCTCTGGAGCTTTCTTCTCCTGTGGCTATATACACCTCCTCCTCCTTTATCCTTTTCTAAGCTAAACTCTTTTATTACCAAAACTCCTCAGCTATTATGTCATGCTAACTATTTAAGTAAAGACACTTGAAAAACAGCAGGTATAAAAGAAAATCATTTTTACCTCGTGCTATTTCTTAAATTAAATTTCCAATGTAAAAGATACTCTCCGTAAACTAGAAGAAAATACAATACTCTTATCTTCAAGGATGAGGAATTGAGACCAAAAGAATACTGTACAAACCTTGTTAGAAGAACTCTTTTATGTCTTCTCTCATAATTTAGCACATTTCCACAATTAGCTATTCTTTGTCCAGTCCAGTATATTAGTAACTGGTTCAAACTGCTTTACCCAAACTTTGGATCATAACCTGCCTAAGATGACCTATTAAAGAAAATAATAAAATTTAAAGTTTAGCCTTATCCCATTTTGTCAAAAATATAATTTGAATCCAACTGTCTTCTTATAAACCAGTAAATTTATATTACTGTTTTACTCATGACTAAATTTTTAAATAAAAACTGCACAGTCTTTGTTTTTTGTCTGTATGTTTTATGTTTTTTATGCCAATAAGTTATGTATGTATAATATTTTTTTACCAAAATATGTTTAAACATTCTATTAGCTAAAAGAAAAAAAATAAGCACTTAAATCAAGTAAGTTACTAATAATATATTAACCAACCCAAATATCTTTTGGCTCACATGATTTAAGTAAATAAGCAGATTTTAAATTTGTTAATAAAATAAAAATAAAGATGTCTTCAAAATAGCTAACACACATTTTTTTTTTCTTTTGGTATGGGTTTGCTGGCCAGAAACAATTATATCTCTTTGCTACAAGTTTTAAGATGATAAAAATATGAGTTTTACCTAAAAACAAATGTACAAATGAAAGTACAATATAGTGTTTATTGTTTCCTGTATATTAAGCACAACAATTTAACTTCAAGCATTTGAAGTTAATAACTTTAAATAGGATAATAACTTTAAATAAGTTAGCTCCATTTAATATGTCGGTTTTCATAAGTAACCTTCCTAAGTTGCCTTCTGCTCTTTTTTCGCTTGTAAATGTACATCGTTTTGCTGGCTGGAGTTATAACTTTCGCCTTCAACTTTTTGTCAGCTGCTGTAAATTTTTTCTGTGGTTATAACTTTGCTGTTATGGCCTGGCACCGAAATGTTTGTCTAGAAGACCTAGAAAAGCTGTACTTTCCTCCACTATAACTTGATTCTGTACTCTTGACTTTTCTTTAAGTTGATGTGTCCGAATTTTTCCATGTAAACAGAAAACTATCATGCTGTTACTAAAAGCCGTGCATTCCCCAGCTCAATATATGGTTGTTTACATTATTATTCTGTAATATGGTGTATTTATAATCCTGAACATGCATATACCCTTCTGGTGTCTAATTGAATTCTAGTACATTTTTGTGAGGTTCAAATTCCAGGTAATCTAAATAGGCTTCCCATTAAGGAAAGTAGTCATTCTATAGGAGGTTTTTCTTTACCTTTTAAGTAATCAACCTAAGTAACAAAGAGTTTGTGTTTTAATATAATTTCTTGTGCTTTGTGATGTCTTTATTAAGTTTTTGACTACTTGAAAAACTGTCATCTCTAATATATTTCTGTTTTTTTCTCTCTTAACCATGTAACTTTTTGTGTTTGCTTTTGAAGTCTTTTAATTATCATTGTGATTAAATAAATGACTAGTATCTATCAATAACATGTGATTCCATTTTAATTAAATGTTTTAAGCAGTTTAACATCTTTGACAAACATTCTCAAAATCAAGTTCTCATTTAAGACTTTTTAACCTGAAACTGACTTTAGGATTTTCTAGTTGAGTGTCTGGAAAGGCTCAAGGAATATGTCTCTCATTAGGCTTATATGGAATGTTACATTGAATAAAAAGCACTGTCAAATAGTGAAATAATAATAAATCTTTTAATTACATTTATATAGATAAGTTATTGATGTAAATGTTCTATAGATGATATAAAATTTATAAAGTTCTGATGGTGCTGGTGCGATGCTGTCAGTCATTATTCTGGTTGCTGTCTTAAAATGCTGTATGAAATAAAAATAACTAAACTTATTATACAAACAAATTAGTCTTACTCTGATAATTTTTGGTAAACATTGAGATATCTACAATATACCCATTATTAAATTGTAGCCCTGTGCATTGTTTTTGAGGTTTTATTATTTATCTGTGGACTGAACTGGATCTTAGATTCTTCTTGGTTCCTCCAATCCAAATTTTCCCCATAAAACTACTAAGAAGAAAAACTAAAAGCAGTATAAACTAAAACTGAACAAGTTAATATAAATTTCAAGACACAGGCCTGGGGCCTTATCTATGAGCCACATAGAGAGTTCACCAAATCACCTGATCCCATAACTGGAGATATTCAAACTACAAAACTGCCAGCTTCCTACTGTAGATAGCTTTTCTGAATACTGTTGGACCAGGACTCCATACAATAATGAGAATCTTAACCCTCTTAATGCCTACCATTTTCACTTGACAAGACAATGGTGTAATTCAAATTTCACAATCAGTAACCACTATAAATAACTAGACAAAACGTTCCTGAAAAAAAATTCTTTAGTTCACTTACTGGGTAACTTTGACAATATCCCTAATACAAATTTCTGGACAAACTGTACATTTTTATAAAGTTGGCACTCTCTACTTTAATTCAACCCACTCACAAAATTGTACACAATGACTACAACAGTTCTCACCCAGTTCCCCAATTGGTCTTTCTTTCTTTCTTTCTTTTTTTGTTTTTTTGAACTCAGTGATCCTTTTTTGCTAATTCTTTTTATTGAAATATAATTGATTGAATATATCTGTGGGGTACCACATTGAATATCAATACCTGTGTGCAATTTGTGATGCTCAAATCAGGATAACTAGTACATTCAGCATTATATGATGTAATCATATTTTGATGTTTGTATCTTTCTTTCTTCCTTTATATATTTTTTAGCTCCCACTTATGAGTGAGGACATGCAATATTTCTCTTTCTGTGACTGGCTTATTTCACCTAACAATTTTCCCTAAGTTTATCCATGTCTCTGTGAATGGCAGAATTTCATTCTTTTTAATGGCAGATAGTATTCTATTGACTATATAAACCACATTTTCCTTATACAGTCTCTATCTTTTTAATCAATTCAGTCAGTCTGTGTCTTTTCAGTGGGGAATTTAATCCATTTACATTAAGGGTTTTTATTGAAAGGTCTTGTCTTACTCCTGACATTTAATTGCTTTTGTATGGTTGATTTAAGTATCTTTTGTTCACTTCTTTTCCTTTTACTGTTTGTCTTCAGTGTTCATTGCTTTTGAGGTGGTATGGTATAATTTATTTCTCTTTCTCATTTGTGTATCTGCTCTATCAGTAGTGTTTGTTCTTTCTTGTGTATTCACAGTGGTGATCATCATTTTGGGGGTTCTAGGTACAGGACTCCCTTAAGGATTTCTTGTAGAGCTGGTTGTGTGGTGATGAACTTCTACAGCTTTTGTTTGTCTGAGAAATACACTATTTCCCCTTCATCTCTGAAAGATAGACTTACTGGGTATAGAATTCTTGGCTGGCAGTTGTTTTCTTTTACAACTTTGAATATATGATCCCATTCTCTTCTGGCTTTGCAGGGTTTCTGATGAGAAGTCTGCTGCTAGCCTGTTGTGGGCCCCCTTATAGGTGACTTGATGCTTTTCTCTTGCTGTTTTTAGAATTCTCTTTTTGTCTTTAACTTTTGACAGTTGGGCTGCAATGTGTTTTGGAGAGGACCTTTTTGGATTGAATCTGTTTACAAATCTTCAAGCCTCTTGGATCTAGAAGTCCATTATCACTATGATATCTGGGAAGTTTTCTAATATTATTTCATTCAACATGTTTTCAGTGCCTTTTCCTTTCTTCTCTCTCTCTGGAACACCTGTGATTCAGATGATTTTGTGCTTACGGTTGTCGGATAGCTCTCAGATTTTCTTCTTTGTTTAAAGTTCTTTTTTCTTGTTTTTTGTCCACTCGGGTCATTTCAAAAAGACTGCCCTCTGCATCAGAAATTCTTTCTTCCACTTGCTCTAGCCTGCTGCTTACAATTTTAATTGTAGTTTTTATTTTGTTGAATGAGTGTTTCAGTTCCAGGAGTTCCGCTACATTCATTTTTATGATATTTATCTGTTTGTAAATTTCCCCCTTCATGTCCTAGATTTTTTCTCCTTTCGTTGTGTTGTCTGAGTTTTCTTGTATCTCACCAAGTGTCTTTAAGATTGTTAATTGGGGGCCGAGCCCGTGGCGCACTCAGGAGAGTGAGGCACTGGGAATGCAGCAGCGCTCCCGCCGCGGGTTCGGATCCTATATAGGGATGACCGGTGTGCTCACAGCGCTCACTGGCTGAGTGTGGTGCGGCTGGTCTCAAAAAGGACAAAAAAAAAAAAAAAAAGATTGTTAATTGGAATTCCTTTCAGACATTTCAAGGGTTTTCTGTTGTTTGGGGTCTAGAATTTGAGAATTATATTATTCCTTTGGTGGTGTCATATTTGCTGGTTTCTTTTATTTTTCATATTTCTAGTATCCCTACATTGATTTCTAGACACCTGGTGGAACAGTCCCTTCTTCTTTTACTTCAGTGTGGCTTTTGAAGACACAGACTCCCTCCTGTAGGTTTGTTACATATCTCCCTTTGGGGAGCAAAATTTTAATTTTGGTTCTGGGTAGACTCAGTAGTTTTAGTAGTTCTGGGTAGACTCAGTTGTTCCAGATGGACTCAGTAGTTCTAGGTAGACTCACTAGTTCCAGGGGGCACTGGCAGGCTACATCTGTGGCTTGGGTTTTGTGCACAGCTGGGCCTGTGCAGGTGTGTGGTCATTGTGTGGGTGGCCAGATGGCAGGGCTCACATGAGCAGTTGGAGCCACATTGGCAGCTAGACTGCTGGGCCCACATAGGCAGGTGGGGCCATGTGTTCAGCTGGGGTAGCTGGGGCCACATGGGTGACTAGATGGCTGGGTCCACATAGTTGGGTGGGGCTGCAAAGTGGTCATGTTGGTGGGGCTACATGGGCGGCTGGACAGGTGGGCTCAGGTAGGTGGGTGGGGCTGTGCTGGTGGCCAAGAGTTTAGAGTCACATGGGCAGCTGGCAGGCTGGAGCTGCTTAGGCAGCCTATACCAGGTGGATGGCTGGGCTGCTCCACATGTGTGGCCTGGGTTGCATGGTGGGGTGTACTATGTAGGATAATCTCCTGTGTGGAGAGAAGAGCCATGGTTCTCTCACAATGGCACAGGTGACCATGGTGGTGATGGGTCTATCTGGGGCAATATCAGGAGGAGAGTTACCACTGGGAAATGCTCACAAGCAAGCAGATTCTTTCCACCTCAAGGGAGAATTCCTTCTGGCCAATCTTGGTGTCAGAGATACGGTGGTAGCTGAAGCCTCATGCCTCTTTATCCTGTATAGCACTCTGCTTGGTTTTCATGCTCCACAGGGTCCTCACCAGGCTCGCTCTACTCTCCCATGCTCTCCCACTGATGCTCTCCCCTGTACTTAGCTGTCCATTCCTTAATCTGGTTGCTTTCTGTGGGAGCATTGCACTTTGGGCACCTCTAGTCTGCCATCTTTCCCTACTCCCCACAGTCTTTTGATTTGTTTAGTTGGTTGCTCTTAGCTTTGGGCTCTTGGTTAAAAATCATTGTATGAACTAAATTTATTACATTGTTACTGTTTTCTTTTCTTGTATTATGATCTTTAAGCTCTGTTTTTATTGCCTGTCTAATCTTTTAAAAACCAGTTCTCCTAACAAGGTAATGTTTGCCCAACACTTCAAGATGATTGCTAATATGTATGGGATTAACAAGATAAAATTCAATGCCAAACTCCAGGCAAATCTGCCCCAAAAGAGGATTTTTTTTTTCCATTTCTCTTCTTCTGGCCTCTTTGTTACTCAAATTGGACTGGGTCTCTGACATTGACTCCCTTATTTTCCCTTGACATGGAACCAGAGACCACCAGGACAGGTCCATCTCAACACTTAGGGACAAATAAATTAACAATTCTTTCAGAGAAAGATCTTGATAACAACAGGAAAAATGTTAAAATTTATTATATAAATTGAAATTATCTTGTTAGACCCAACTTAATTAGAGTCAAGAGACCAGGGATGGGGGGAAGCACTCCAGTACAATTTGCCCACCCAAGGATTATATCACAAGCCAGCTGCTGAAATTAGCTGCTATATTTTTAATACTAATTTTACTTAATAGCTGCTAAAACAAACTGCCACGACTCAAACAAGTTTTACCTACCACCAATCAAAATTAAGAGCTTGCCAACACCCCAAATCTTTATTAGTGAAAATGAGTTCTCTTTTAAAACACTATATGTTTTTTTTCTAATAAACCCTCAACTGTCTCTTTGTTCTTTGGATGTACCAAAGACTACCCTGCTCTGTGTGTATGCCCCAAATCGCAATTCTCCTAAGCAAACTCTTTTGTTTAAAGATTTGTCTCTATATTTTTATTTGACTTTGACAAGCTTATCACCTTACATAAATATAGTCCACTGATATTTGACAAAAGAGTAAAGGTTGTACAATGTACAAAATATAGTATTTTCAACAAATAGTACATGCAAAAAAAAAATCTAGGTACAAACTTTACACCCTTCACAAAAAATAACTCCAAATGACTTACAGTCCTAAATGTAAAATACAAAACTATAAAACTCCTGGAAGATATAGGCAGAACCCAGAGGACTTTTAGGGCAGTAAAAATATTCTGTGTGATATTACATAGATGATACATGTTATTATACATTTGTCAAAACATATAGAATGCATAACACCGAGAATAACCCTAGTGTGAACTGTGAACTTTGGATGATAATGTGTGTGAATCTTCATTTATCAGTTGTAATGAATGCACCACTCTGGTGGAAGATGCTAGTAATGAGGAAGGCTATGCATGTGTGGAGACAGAGAATACATTTTGCTATTAATTTAAAACTGCTTTAAAAATATAGTCTTTAACATTTTTTTTTCAAAAGGCTTATCACTAGGGCTGACCCCGTGGCGCACTCGGGAGAGTGCAGCACTGGGAGCGCAGCGACGCTCCCACCATGGGTTTGGATCCTATATAGGAATGGCCGGTGCGCTCACTGGCTGAGCGTGGTGCGCGTGACACCAAACCAAGGGTTGCGATCTCCTTACCGGTCATGAAAAAGACAAAAAAAAAAAAAAAAGGCTTATCACTATACTTTCCTGAGAAATTTTGAATATTTTTTCTGGGTTTTCCTGAGTCATTATATATATAAAAAAATCTGGGACCTTAAATTTCTTTTTACCAGTCAGTTATTTTTTTTTTTAAATTTGCGTTAATACTAGTTAATCTTGTTATATTTCAAATGTAATACTGTATTTGTTTTTGTTGCTTATAACAAAATACATGGAACTGGGTAGTTAATAAAGAAAACAAAATTTATTGCTTATAGTTTCTGAGGCTGCGAAGTCCAAAGTCCATCTGGTGGTGGCGACAGTGACCTATGGGTCTCACATTGCAAGATGGTGAAAACAGAGAGAACAGAGAGAGCAGAAAGACAGACTCTCCTCTTTTAAAGTCCTCAGGACCACACCCCTGACCACCATTTTTAATCCATTCACTACTGCATGGTCCTACAATCCAATCACCTCTTCAAGGCTCCACCTTCCAACTACCACAATAGGATTTCCCACCCTCTTAACAGTCACAGTGGGGGCCAAGTTTCTAATACATAAAACTTGGGAGACCTAATTCAAACTTCAGGCAGTTTGGGGGGGACATAATCCAACCCACTACAAATACTATAACTTAAACATTCAAAATAATTATGTTTCAATATCAATCCTCTGAAGTAAAACAAGACCTTTGATTCAGAAATAATAACCTCTGAAATATAATTATTTTCAATGTTATTTGAGAAAATTTAAAAATAACTTTACACAAAAATACCCCTGGCATGTATATTAAGAACTAAAACACTTTGTGGAGCCAAGAACTGATTGATGTCCAAATTAATCAACATCAGTGCAACCTAAAGAACTTCAAAACCTCTGTCCAGAGTGAAGGCTGAAGAAGTTAGGTTAGTCCTTGTTTCATCCTCAGACCCTATCTTTTTTTTTTCATTACTCTACTCATGTGTGATTTCATCTAGTCTCATGACTTTAACTTTACTAATTCCTTTCATTTCAAATTTCCTAGGTAAAAGCTTTGGGCCTATGTTTCCAATTGAACAACACAACAGCAGCATACTTTGTTCAAACGGTACTCCAAACTCAACAAACTTGTCCTTTCTCCGCTTTCCCTATATCAGTCAACTGTGCTACCATTCTTTGAATCATCTAGATTACAAAACACAATTTATCTGCGACTTCTCCAACTTTTTCATATTCAGTCTATCAAAAGCCCTCATTTTCTTTCACAATAGATCCTATATTCACGCTTTTTCATCCCTTCGATCTTTGTCCTAATCTACACTTTCATCACATCAAAACTGGAATATCCTTTTAATTTTCTTTCTTTCCTTCCTCCCCTCTCATTTCTTCCTTTCTTCCTTTTCTTCCTTCCTGTATTTTGCCTCCATTCTATTTATCATAATTGACCACAGATCTTAGTGTTAAAATGTAAGTATTATTTTATTTATATATCTTCAAAAACTTTAGTGTCTTTTCCGTTAATGGCCCTGGTCATTTTCCAGAAATGTCTAAACAATAGTGTCTCCTACCACACATGCTATTCTCTGTGTGACCTGGGCTCTCTTTCCCCAAGAACTAATCTCTTTCTTTATTCACTTAAATCTATCATGTAAAACAGCTTTGACATATTAAATAAGGTAGACTTGATACTGCACTATTTCCTGTTAAAGAACTTAATTGGCCAGTAATTTTATTTTTTTCACCCTTGAAAGCCAGTTGTTATACAAGAAGCCATGCTTTGAGAAGCCAACTGGCATGAAGAGACCCAGGAGAAAGAATGCCATGAGAAAAAGAAGAGATCACCAAGTTTCTAGACATGTGAGTAAAAAAACCACCTTGGAAGTGTATCCCCCAGACTACGATGCCTCATTTCACCCCACATTAATCAGATAGGAACAAACAAGTTCACTCCTTTCTTTAACCACTAAATTTGAAACAGAATAAGATGGTTTTATTAAGCCATTAAATTTTGGGGTAGTTTGTTTTCAAGCAATAGATAACCAAACAAT
This sequence comes from Galeopterus variegatus, assembly GCF_000696425.1. NCBI lineage: Eukaryota > Metazoa > Chordata > Mammalia > Dermoptera > Cynocephalidae > Galeopterus > Galeopterus variegatus. Next base: position 107,480 of record NW_007727508.1, read on the forward strand.
GGAAAAATATCAAAAATATTTAACATATTTGCTGTGATCTGGACAAATTATGATTTCCAGCCAGTTTTTTAAACTATATTGAACTTATCCTAATTGTGCTCAGTAATATTAGTGTACTTGCTATTTATCCTTCTACTATGAACTAGCATACTATACCATATCCTTTACAAAAGCTGCTACGTTGAACAAAAACCCTTTGCAGAGTCAAGAACTCTAAAGCCTAACTATTCTTTAAAGTAGACTCAAATATCACCAGGTTTGTATAGTGTTACTTGGTCCCTGTAGTCAAAAATTTCTCTGCTGCATGTGTACATGCATAAATGTGTTTTTCTTTAATATTTATGCTTTTCTTGTTTTTATCACACTAATTTCTTAGATGGCTTTCTCTCCCTTCCCTTCATCCACTTAAATCTGTCATGTGTTTGTTAGATAGACCAGCTACTCAGGGGTATTAAGAACCTCCACAATTTTGTTGGCTATAATAACTCACTCACACACAGTCTGAGTTAGTTAGTGAATGTCCTTGCACCTCAGTGTTGATTATTTCAGTGGCAGGTTTTTAAAGGAGCTTTCACAGCACCCATCTGTGTGGATTCCATACCACATGTACTCAATACAAATATTCCTTCAGAACTGAGGTTACCAGAGGTGGGAAAGAGGGGATATGGCAGGAATTGGTAAAGGGCCATGAAAAATGATTACATTGTATAATTTTAAACATTCTAGTTATCCTGATTTGAGCATCACAAATTGCACAGAAGTATTTATATTCATCTCTGTACCCCATAGATATGTACAAGCAATTATGTTACAATTAAAAAAATTTTTTTTAAACCCACAAAACCAAAAATAAAAGTTCTAGCAGGCTCATTACATGCAGTAGATCTTCAAATCTTCAATTGCATCTTCTGCATCTGGCTTGTTGATGAGGGAAGAAAGAGCAAGTAGATCTCATGAGCAGGTTTAGAAGCCAGGTCTGTGAGTGTTGAAAAGCACCTTCGTTTTCATTCTTATGGTTAGAATAAGTCCCATTTTAATGCAAGGTCCCATTTTTATGCAAGGTGAACTGGATCAACACAATAAGTATACATACTAACATTACGGATATTAACATTATATTAATATTACCCATATTAATATTATAGATATTAATAACTAAAATTGAAAGTAATTTCTCTTATTATCTTCTCTCTATAAATTTTTGTAGTGGCACTTTAATTGAAAAAATATTGAATTACGATTTAATTATATTTATTTTATAGTGATTTGTATATTTGAAAAGTTAGTTAAAAATTCTGACTCAGACCGCAGATATTTTGTTTACAAAAAATTTTATTTTTCCCAGGTTTATTGAGAAATGATTGACAAATAGAAATTGCATATATGTAAGTTATAAAATGCGATGATTTGATATACATATGCATTGTGAAATGATTACCACAATTATTAAGTTGACTAACATATCAATCACCTCACATAATTTCTTTTTTTCTTTTTTTGGTATTAAAACACTTGAGATCTTCTCTCTCAGCAAATTTAAGTAAACAATATATTAACTGTAGTCGCCATGCTTTATATCCAGTCTCTGTAACTTATTCATCTTGTAACTGAATGTTTGTACCCATTGGCCAATATCTCTCCATTTACCCCACTTCCCAAACCTTAGTCACCATTCTACTTTCTATTTCTACGAATTAACTCTTTTAGATTCCACATACAGGTGAGATCCTGCAGTATTTGTCTTTCAGTGTCTGGGTTATTTCACTTAGCATAATGTTTTCCAGGTTCATCCATATTGTCACAAATGGCAAGATTCCCTTCTTTTTAAAGGCCAAATAACATTTCAATGCTTTTATATAAATATTTTATTTGTTTTTAATTGACACATAATAATTGTACATTTTATGGGGTACAACGCTACATTTCAATACAGAAACACAATATAGTCAAATCAGGGTAATTGGCATATTCATCACTTCATTTATTTACCATCTTTTTGTCATGAGAACATTTAAAATGTTATCTTCTTTCTATTTTGAAATACACAATATATTACTGTTAACCATAGTCACCCCACTGTGTAATGAAACACTACAGCTTATTCCTCCAATGTTACTGTAACTTTGTAAACATTGACCAAATTCTCCTCCTCCTTCCCTCTCTTTTACCCCTCCCAGCCTCTGGTAACCACACCTCTAGCCTTTACTTCTATGAAATCCCTTTTTTAGATTTTTCAAATGAACTGAGATCACACAGTATTTGTCTTTCTGTGACTAGCTCACTTCACTTAACATAATGGTCTCCAGTTCCATCCATGTTTCTGCAAATGACAGGATTTTATTATTTTTCATGGCCAAATAGAATCCCACTGTGTAAATATACCACCTTTTCTTTATCCATGCATCTATCGATGGACACTTAGGTTGATTCTATATTTGGATTTTGTGAAAAGTGCTGTGATAAACATCGGTGTGCAGTTATCTCTTCGACATACTGATTTCATTTCCTTCGTATATATTCCCAGTAATTAAACTGCTGAATCATACGGAAGTTCTATTTTTAATATTTTGAGGAACATCTGTACTGTCTTCTACAATGGCTGTAACAGTTTACACTCCCACCAACACTGTATAAGTTTTCTCTTTGCTCCACATCCTACTGATGAATTGACCCCTTCCTCATTATGTGATGACCTCTTTTCCTCTTGTTATGGCTTTTACCGTAAAGTTTATTTTGTCTGACATAAGAATAGCTATGTGTAATGATCTATTTTTGTGTTATTATAGCAGAATATCTGAGACTAGTAATGTATAAAGAAAAGAGGTCAATTCGGCTGATGATCCTGGGACAGCTGCATCTGTCATGAGCCTTCAGGGTGCTTCAACTCATGGCAAAAAGTGTAAGGGCAGCTGGCATGTACAAGGAGATCATGGAGCAAGAAAGGAAGCAAGGAGAGAAAGGAAGTGCCGGGTTCTTTGTAAAACACCCTCTCGCAGGAACAAATCTATTCCCATGAGAGATTAATCATTCTCCAGAGAGGGCATTAGTCTACTCATGAGAGATCTACCCCCATGACTCAACCTGAACACGTCCCACTAGACTCTACCTCACAACACTGCCACACTGGGGAATAGAATTTAACACGAGCTATGAAGAGACTAACATATCCAAACTATATCACTACCCCTGCTCTCTTTTAGTTTCCATTTACATAGAGTCTCTTTTTCCATCCATTCACTTTTAGCCTTTGTGTGTTCTTAAAGCTGAAGTGAGTCTCTTCTAGGCAGCGTATATATAAATGGGTCTTTTTCTTTTATCCATTCTACCGCTCCATGTCTCTTGTTTGCAATACGTTATCCATTTACATTTTAAGTAATTATTGATAATACATAAGAATTACTATTGCAATTTTGTCAATTGTTTTCTAGCTATTTTGTAGTTCCTCTTTTTCTTTATTCCTCTCTTGCTGTCTTCCTTTGTGATTTAAAGACTTTATGTATTGTTATGCTTTCACCTCTTTCTCTTTATCTTTTTTGTATCTAACATAGTTTTTTGCTTTGTGGTTAATGAGTCTTACATAAAACATCTTATAGCTATAAAGTCAATTTTAAGCTGATAATAACTTTGATCACATCCAAAAACTCTACACTGTTACTCTCCCTACCCCAACATTTTATGTTTTGATGTCGCAATTTACTTCTTTTTATATTGCTTATCTATTAAAAATTATTCAGTTGGTTATTTCGATACATTTGTCTTTAACCTTTGTACTAGATTTATGAGTGATTTACACACTACCGTTACAATATTACAGTATTCTGAACTTGGCAATATACTTACTTTTACTACTGAGTTTGATACTTTCGTATGTTTTTATGTTGCTAACTGGTGTCCTTTCAATTCATCCTGGAGAACTCCTTTTAGCATTTTTTGAAAGGCAGGTCTAGTAGTAACAAACTCCCTAAGCCATTATTTGTTTAGGAAAGTTTTTATCACCATCTTTTCTAAAGAACAGCTTTTCTGGGTTAAGTAAAGTATTCTTGGATGGAAGGTTTTGTTTGTTTGTTTTGTTTGTTTTTTTCTCTTCGGTGCTTTGAATATATTATCTTACTTTTCACTGGCTGCAAGATTTCTGCTAAAAAACAGCCGATAGCATTATGGGAAGCCAGGCAGTTGGTTCTCCTGTGTGATGAGTCTCTTCTCTTTCTACTTTCAGAATTCCCTCTGTCTTTGATTTTTGGTAGTTTCATTATAACATATCTCAGTGAAATTTTTTTTGGTTACACCTATTTGGAAACTTTTGAGCTTCATGTACCTTGATGTGTACATCCCTTCCCAGACTTGGAAAGTTTTTAGCCATCAATTTTTATTTATTCGTTTATATATTGTTTTGGCTTAAAGCAACACAAATTTATTGTATAGTTCTGAGGGCTATAAGTCTGAAATCAAGGTGTTGCCTCTGAAACAAGTAGCGGAGAATCCTTCTTTCCCTGTTCTCAGCTTCTGATGGTTTGCTGGTAATCCTTGGCATTCCTTGGCTTGCAATTCCTTGCAGTTGCAGGATTTCTCTCCCTTTATCATTACGTGGTGTTTTCTCCTCATGCATCTCTTTTAGCCATTAATTTTAAAAATAAGTTTTCTGGCTTTTTTCCTCCCTTTCTTCTCTGTTTGCAATTTCCATAATCCAAACATTAGTCCTCTTGATGGGGTCCCATAAATGTCATATGTGTTCTTTATTTCTTTCTATTTGTTTTTCTCATTTTTCCACTGACTTCATAATTTTAAATGACCTGTTTTTTAGTTCAGAGATTCTTTCTTCATTTGTTTCCTGTAGGGAAGTGCCCTGAATTCTCACATTTTGGTGCCGTCTTCCAATCCATCATAATTGGGCTTTTTGTCTGTGCATACTTACATGTCATCTGCAGAAGCTCAGACTCACCATCTGAAGAAGCGTATGTGGGGAGCCAGTGACAAAGGTTGGGTAATGAGGCATACAAAGCATTGGCAGTGCCTGGGGGCCAGTTGAGGAGTCCACAGTTGTAACATCCCAACTGAGTTAGAGTAGATTTCCTGATGGTGTCTGGAAAGTGGCAGTATCCATGGTACTTTGTTGAATCCTGAGCCTTGGTAACTGTGAGACTTCATCTCTCTTCTCTACTCCCAGTCTCTCCCAAACACGCAGCCATGCTAATATCTCAGTACTCTCGGTGAAAGTAGTTTCTCTAAGCAAGAAAGAGTGGGCCTCTTGGGCAGTATGCCACACTTCTGAGGAAGCTGGGTACTCACACATTATGCACTCAAGTTCCCCAGTGAGAAAAATCATGGGCCAAGAGGATCTCTCTGGGCACTGAGCTCTGCCCCTCTGAGGGAAACATTACACGAGTAAAGTGAAACTCTTTTTACCATTTTTACATCTGTTCTTGGATATTTTGCTCCAAAAGTATGCTGAAACTTCTGTGTTGTATTCCTGTATTCTCATCTGTCGGTAGCTGTCAAAATTGATGGTTCTTGAGATGACTACACAGTGTAGATTTCTATAAGTATTCTCATGTCATTTATAAATATAATAATTTATTTTCAAATATTTACATATTTGTATATTTCCATTTTCCAGTATGTTGCTTAGGGACAATTGTACTATGATAAACATTAGTGAGGATTGTGGACATCTTTCATTTTCTTTGCTTTTGTTTAGTAAATACTTTTATCAAATTAATGATATTCATTTATGTTTTTAATTTTTAAGATTATTACAAGTGTGTATTGAAGCATATGAAATAATCACATCAACAGAGATATTTGTGTTATTTTCACTTTTTATTCATTCTTACAGTAAATTACATTAGATTTTTTTCTCTAGTATTGAGATGTCCTTACATTTTAAAGAGCTATTTGATCCTGATATAATATTTTCCGAGAACTTTGCTGAATCAAGTTGGATAACACTTTAAATGTTAATTTAAAATGTTATTTATTAAATTAATAATAGTTAAATATTTAATTTTAATTTTATTTTGGATTTTTGAATTTCAGGTTAAAAGTGATTGGGCCTATATTTTTTTCTTTGTATCTTCCTTATCTGGTATTAGTATTAAGATTACACTAGCCTCATAAAATGAGTTTGATTCTTCACTTTTTCTTTTATATTTTTATATAAAATACTTTTAATTTTTATGTGAGTCTTACAAAATAGTCATTATCATTCCTGTCTATAGATGATGAACCTGGGGATCAGAAGTATTGAGATTTTTCCAAAGGCTCATGGCAGAGCAGAAATTTCAACCAAGATATGTATGATTCCAAAGTCAAATGAACTTCTCTACAGTTTAGTATAATTTTCAGATATTCAGTAAATATTTGTGGAAATGTATTCAAAACTAGATGAAAGGGCCAAACCTGTTCAGAAGTCAGGCTATCCATGTCTAAATCTTGACTATGCCACTTGCAACATGTATGAACTTGGAAACTATATTACATTAAGCCATGTGCAATTGCAGATGTTTATATTATGGATTTACAAAAATGACAATATTATATAGTTCAACCTAATATTTAATCCTTTGGTTCCTAAATTTTCTCTTCTATACAATGGTGATATTAATGGCATAATGTCCTATTGTTTACTTTTTAAGGAAAATTTAAAAGCAATGTAGGTAGTGTTCTTAAATAGCACCTAAAATAGAATAAGGACCTAAATCATTATAGTTTATTATAATTATCATAGCTTAATTGTGTTCAAATACTTATATGGCACTTGGAATTACAGTATTCAGAAAATGCTGGTGGATAGATATTGACAACTGAACAGTGAATTTTACTTTAACAGTAAAAATTCACCTTCTAAAAGAAAATAAGAATGTCTTACAAAATTTTGAAATTTGAAGGTTTTAAATTCCTACTTTTATGTGAATTTTTCTACTCAATAATGTGCATTGTTTTAATTATCTAGTTTATCATTACTAGTATAAAAAGACAAACCATTAATTATAATTTTGTCAGAGTGCTAGCTTTGCATGCATAAGCTTAAAAGCATTTTTATATTTAATAGCTGAAAACATTTATTTTCTAATTTGTAATATTAATATTTTCCACTCAGTATGCAGGAATAACAAGGTTTTAACAGTTCAAATGCAACGAGATGGCTGCAGAGGGACATTTATAGTGAAATCTGGCAAATAAAGCAACAAGCAAAATCCCTTTGCTGGTTATTTTGTTGACATTTTAGAACCAGATCATAGTCATTATAGTTAAGTGGAAGAAATGCCTAGTCATATCAAATGTTAGGATAAAGAGGATTTATTCTTCGCAACAACTGGAGTCCAAATTCATACTTACTTTGTTAACCTGCAATATTAAATTAATAAAATATGATTGCCTTGCATATAAATATTTTCCACAGGTTATTTTTCACAGCTGTACTCTTTTTCTTGATTATTAATGAATAAAAACTTAAAATAAAAATTTAAATTCTCTTAGAACTATGGATTTAGACTGTCTTATTTTCAGTTTATGCAAGACTCTAATGGAATGTCACATATCGTCTTTGGTCTCAAGATAGTTTCAAAATATAGAAGTGTATTTTTTGTAATTAGATATGTTTTAATATTCATTCAGTATTTACTTTGGTCTAAGAATAAATGATAACTATAAAAGCAGAAAAGTTAGAATTCAATGTCTGATTCAAGCATACTTAAGATATGGAAATGTCTCTTGTTTCTTTTAAGAGAAGTTGCCCTTTTCTTGCCACTGAGAAATACTCAATAGCTTGGGTAGGGGGGCACTTATGTGGCAGTATTTGAGAGACAGTTTTAAAACATTTTTTCAATTGTTTTAAGTTAGCATTTCAATTTTTAAAAAAGATATCAAATAAACTATCTTTATGTCTCAAATAAAACAGAAAAACAATATTCAAAATTAAACTAAGTTTTTTTTTTTTTAATAGGTAAAGTCTTAGCTAGAATAAGTAAGAAAAAAATGTTAGGAGAACAGTAATCAAAATCAGAAATTTAAGGAGACTTACAATAGATGCCTCAGAAATAAAAAGTATCATTAGGAACTAATGTGAACAGTAATAAGTGAAAAAATTAGATAACCTACAAGAAATGTTTAACTTACTAGAAACATACAACCTACCAAAACAGAATCAAGAAGTAAGAGAAAGTCTTAAAAGATGAAAAATGAATAGATTGAATCAGTAATTAAAAATATCTCAACAAAGAAGAGCCAAAGATCAAATTACTTTATGAATGAATTCTACCATTCAAAGGAGAATTAATACAAATTATTCTTAAACTCTTGTTAAAAATAGAAGAGGAAACATTTTCAAACTCATTTTATGAGGCTAGCATCACCCTGATTCCAAAGCCAGACAATAGACCACAAGAAAAGGTAACTATAGGCCAATATTCCTGATTAACATATATGCAAAAATTCTCAATAAAATACTAGCAATTGAATTTAACATCACATTAAAAGGATTATATAAGACAACCAAGAGGAATTTATTGCTGGGATGAAAAGATGTTTCAATATATGCAAATCAATTAATGTGAAACACTACACTAACAGAATGAAAGAGAAAACCACATCATTTTCTCTAAAAATGCAGAAAAAGTACTTGAAAAAATACAATATTTGTTTATGATAAAACTCTCAACAAAATAGGTATAGAAGAAACTTATCTCAACAAAATTAAGACCATAGATAAAAAGCCCACAACTAAGTTCATAATCAATGGGTACAACTTAAAGCTTTTCTTCTAAAATTGTGTATAAAGCAAGGATGTCCACCACACAACACTTCTATTCAACATAGTACTGGAAGTCCTGGCCAGATGAATTAGGCAAGAGAAATAAATAAAAGGCACCCAAATCAGAAAAGAAAAAGTAAAATTATCTGTGTTTGCAGATAACACGATCACATATGTAGAAAAACCCCAAAGACTCTACCACAAAAAAAAGTCAGAAGTAATAAATAAATTCAGTAAAGTTGCAATATATAAAATTAACGTACAAAAATAAGTGAAGTTTTTATAAACAGACAACAAACTATCTGAAAAGAAAATTAAGAAAACAATTCCATTCATAATTGCAACAAAAAGAATTAAGTACTTAGAAATAAACCTAACCAAAAAGGTAAAGACTTACACACTGAATATTACAAAGTGATGGAGGAAATTGAAGATGACAAAGATAAATAAAATGACATATATATTCATGGATTGGATGAATTAATATTATTAAAATGTCCGTACTACCCAAAGTAATCTACAGATTCTATGTAATTCCTATTAAAATCTCAAAGGCATTCTTTGCAGAAATAGAAAACAAAACCCTAAAATTCATGTGGGATCAGAAAAGACCTGGATATCCAAAGAATTTTGAGAAATAAGAACAAAGTTGGAGGCATCACACCTCCTGATTTCAAAGTATATTACAAAGCTACAGCAATCAAAACAGTATGGCATTTGCATTAAATTAGACATAAAGACCAATGAAACAGAATGGGGAGCCCTGAAGTAAACCCACACATATATAGTCAACTGATCTTTGACAACGGTGTCAAGAACACATGATGGGGAAAAGACAATATTTTCACTAAATGGTGCTGGCAAAACTGGATATCCACATACAGAATCAAATTAGACCCTCATCTTACACCATGTACAAAAATTACTCAAAATGGATTACAGACTTAAACATAAGATATGAAACTGTTAAATTACTAGACAAAAATTTAGGTAAATAGCTTCTAGACATTGGTCTGGGCAATATTCTTTTAGGTGACATCAAAAGCACAGGTGACAAAAGCAAAAATAGACATGTGAGATTGCACCAAACTGAAATCTTCTGGACAGTAAAGAAAAAACACAGTGAAAAGGCAACCTATGAAATGTCATACCCAAAATATATAAAAATCTCCTACAACCCAATGGCAAAATAATAATAATAATAACTTCTGCCTCTCTCTTTCCCTCTCTCTCTCTCTCTCTCTTTGCCTTTCCTTCTTTTACTCTTTTTCTTCTTTGCAGTATTAATGTATAACTAAAGTGATATTTGCAGTGATTTATTTCATAGGTAATCTTTCAGCTATTACAAAATGAGATAAATGTTTTATAGATTTTTGTCTGCTAGTAGAAGTTCAGTATACATTTCTTGGTTTCTGTGAAACTATTACCATATGCCTGTTTGGTCAGTCACTCTTCTGCTGGATTTAAAAAATCCATATCATATCTTTAATCTCAGTAATTCCATGAAGTGCATGTTGTTAGTGCTATTTTATTTTATTACAAACTACATATCCAAGTGTCTATGTCACTTGCCCAAGATTCCACAGTAAAAAGAGGCATAAATAGAATTACCACATGTCATTTCATTTCAATTATGCTGTGCTTCTCTCTCTCCCCCCTAGATAGCAGACAGACTAACTACTACATATGGATTACTTTTTTCAACTTTCTTTCTTAGAAATTACATAAGCAGGGTTGGTATAATAGAAGTGCTTTTCTTAGTATAGCATTTTGTACACTGTGACACATTATAGATAAATGGATACATACATATACCTAAAATATATTGATGTATAGGTACATAAAGTTATAGATACATGATATATATACATATATAAATATATATAGTTACATAGAGAAATACGCATTTTATATATAATACAATTCATTCACTCATTCTTTCATTTATACTTCTCTTTATGATCACAAAACTCCTAACAAACTTTTAGAATATCTTCAAATTCCAATACCTCTGCGAAACTACAATTTACTCAGTCCCAAAGTAATCTCTCAATTATTTAATAACATTAATGATAAGGATAATAACTACGGTAATTATTAGTAAAATAGTATTACAGCCACAGGAAAGTTTATTAATTTGTTTAGGGTCACAGCTAATGGTAACAACATTGTAACTGTAAACCCAAATAGTCTGGTTCCAGAGCGTATACTCTTAACCAATATTCAGTACTTGTGCTTTGATAATACTTTTATTTATAATACTTATAACATTTTTGCCTTGTGTTATAGTATTCTGTATCAACCCTTTATTCCACCTAATTCTTTTATTTAATATTTACAGAGTACTAATCACACACCAGAAACTGCTTTAAGTGCTGAGAATATAGCACTGAGAATGACAGAAATAGTGAATGATGAAAGCAGAATTTAAGTAATTAAACAAATAAATGAACAAAATGATTTAAAATACTGTTAACTGTTACAAACACAGAAAATACTGTGTGTTATAGAAGATGGCTCAAAGTATCAAATTAGATTAAATGGTCATAAAAAGCCTCTCTGAGGAGAAGGTATTTGAGGTGGGATCTGAATGAAAGAAGTTGCTAAACAAGCAAATAGGGGTCAGCATGTTCCAGGAAGAGAGAAGAATAGGTTAAAAAGCTCAATGAAAGGACTTGCCACCTGGCAGGAAGAAAAAGGTGGGGAGAACATTAAGAGCTTAATCTTAATCCTGAGAGGAAGGAAGATTATAAGTGCTACTTTAGGTCATAAAATGGTGATTGGATTTTATTTTAAATGCAGTACAAAATTATTGGCAAAATTAAGATGGAGTGACATAACCCAAAACCCAACCCAACTTGCTTTTTTGTTTTGTTTTGTTTTGTTTTTAATAATGCTCTTACTGCTTTTTAGCCAATGCACTGTAGGGAAGCAGTGGAGCCCATTAGAAAACTGTTGCAGACATTTATATGAGTGCTGAGAACAGGAAAAAGGATAGATACAGAAACCGATAAATATAATGTGAAAAGAGAACAAACAAAATATAATACAATGTTTTGAAGGCAAAAACTATTTATTATTCACTATTTTGTATCCAAAAGTAGCCTGAACATAGCTGGTATTCTTTCATATTTTGAATTTATTTGACTGGCAGTTGTGTCAGTTAAACTATTTTAAAGTTTTAAGTTATTTCTAAAACTATAATAGCAGTTTAAAAGTTGGAATGTTGATGTTTATTTGTTGAATAAGTTGATTTGAAAGTATTTCTGCAAAAATAAAATAACACATCTTTTTTTTCTATTGGCTGAAAGAGGAAATTTATAGTAGTCAATACATATATTATAAAAGAAAAAAGTCTAAAATCTAAAATCTAAGATCTCACTTTAAGAAACTAGAAAAGGAAGAGCAAGGAAAAAATAAAGAGCAAATATCAGTTAAATTAAGTTGGAAACAGGAAAACAATAGAAAAAAGGAGTGAAACAAATATATGGTTATTTTAAAATATCAAAAAAATTCATAAACCTGTATCAAGACTGACAAAAAACAAAATGAAAGACACAAATTAGCTATTTGAGGAATGAAATACAAAATATCACTAAAGAATTTGCACAAATAAAAAAGTTAGTGAGGGAATAATAAAAACAACTCTACACAGATAAGTTGTCAATTTAGATGAAATTGATGAATTCCTTTGAAAGCATAAACTATCATAACTCACACAAAATGATAAAAGATAATTTGAATAGCATTAACTATTAAGGAAATTAAAGTCATAATTTAAAATTCCTGATATCAAAATTTATTTACCAGGTTCAGATGGTTTCACTTGATATTTCCATGAAAATTTAAAGAATTAACACCAAATTTCCACAATCTCTTTCAGAAAATCCAAGTGGAAGGAACAATTTCCAACTCATTTTATGATGCCAGTATTATCCTGATACCAAAACCAAAGACAGTAAAAAAAAAAAAAAGAAAAGTACAGACAAATATTCTTGATGAATTCAGATATAAAACCCTGCACAAAATATTAACAAACTGAATTTAGTAGTACGTATAGAAAAAGAATGATCTACCATAACCAAAAGAAGTTTATTTCAGGGATTTGATGCTGGTCCAATATTTAAAAATTAATCAGTGTAATCTACAATATTAACAGGATGAAGAAGAAAAAATCATATGATTATATGAATCCATTGAGAGAAAGCATTTGACAAAATTCAATATCTACTCATTATATAATAAAACAAACATACTTCTCAGAAAAGTAGGGGTGTAGGCACATATTGCATAGTTTAGATCCAGTCATGTTCTCTATCAGACCTCCTGAATTCTCTCCTTATTCAAGAAGAATACACTCAGTGAAATGAATTCATTGTTGAACTTGAAGAAAAGAAAAAATAAAACCTAATAATTATGCTTTTTATAGATGAGATTGGATAATTTCCAAGAGGGGATTTTTAACTTTTAAGTAATAATCTTGTTTATCATAAATTGAATTGACTTAAGACATAGACTCTTTTTCTTAAGTTTTAATAACACTGCTGTTTTAAGGATGATGGCTAATGCTAGTCTCGGAATTATGTGAGTACATGTGATCTCTTTAAGTGAAGGACATAAAATGTGTTCATTACATACAGATATAGGTTTATTTTCATGTGTATTATGTACATTTTATGCTGATATATATTATTTAGGTGTTTGTGGTTTCAACTGGTAAGAATTCCATTCTGTTTCAAACTAGTTGAAACAAATAGGAAGTGTATTTATACAATTCAAAGCAGAAGATGATACAATCAATTATGTCATTAAGGTTCTAAGTTCCTTCATTTGTCCATTTTGGTAACTGCAACAGAAGTTCCATCAAAAGATGTATCTTGCTGAGATCGCAATATTGCCAAAGAAATTAGGCATTTTCTATTCGACTCAATACTTCTGAGTCAATCATTTCCAGTGTTTCATTTTTAAAAGTGAGTAAACTTTTCCTAGATTTACACTAAGGTTTCACTGACCAGAATTTTATTCCCTCACTCATATCTATACCAATCACTAACATGAGAGATACTACTAGATGAACACATCAGATCCATCAGAAGTGCATCACGAGGTTAAAGATGAGACCAGTCTACTTGGAATCAAATGGTCAGAGGCAGGGAGTGGAGGGCTGTGGATACCCTAATAGAGCCAGGTTTCTGTTAGGAAGGAGGAGAATTGAGAGACAGATATTGCTTAACTTCGTTAAAAGATCCATAGATAACCATTGTTTTATGTCACACATTGTTCTAAATACTTCTACATGTATTTTTTTAAAATTTGCAACAACCATATTATTTACAATTACCCTATCATTTTATATATAACAAAACAGGGGAGATATGTTAAATGCATTTTACAAGTAACTTGCTCTTTCTTTGTCAAACACTTGATAGCGAGACTGGAAAACTGATTTACAGCTTCTTTCCTATCACTGCTTGATTTTTCTGTTCACTTTTCTGTATGCTTCTTGAAAAGAAACAGGCTTTATTCCCATGAGTTTTCACTATTATTCCTGTTCCACGGTGGATAATTGAGATTTTTCTCATAATATTTTCTCAGCGTTATTGGATGAAAGAAAGCTACCCTCATAGGTAGAGGCTCAGGCCCTCAGTGGCAATGGCTGAAAAGCCCAAGGACCTAAACCTGAGCAATGACATCCTTACCAGCATCATCAAGAAGACGCTCCCGGATGGTGTCAACATCTCTGTAGAGCCATCTCCCAGGCCTCCGGTGTCTTCATGCTGTACGCCACATCTGTGCCAACAAATTTGCAATGAAAGGGAAGCCCAAGACACTGGTTGCCAGTGATGTGCCATCAGCCACGGGAGAGATGGAGTTCCAGTGGTTCAGCACCCCATTAAAAGAAGCTCTGGAAGCATATAGGTGGGAACAGAAAGACAAGAAGGAAGCTTCAGAGCAAAAGAAGAAGGACAAAGACAAAGAAAAAGATTCAGAAGAGCAAGACATGAGCAGGGATGAGGACAATGACTAAGAGGAGGAAAGGCTGGAAGAACAGAATGCAGAGGAGGAAGTGGACAACTCAGTATGGGGGGAGACCGAGGCACCTCGGAAGGTGGCACTGTGAAATGTGGTACGTGTGTATGTAAAGCTTTTTCCTGCTGGCCAGAGTAGGCAGGCAGAAGTGCCTGAAGAGATCAAAACAAAAGCTGACTAGAATTATCAAAACCAGCACTTTCTAGACTCATAGCACACTCGTGTTCTGCTTAATCAGTCTAAAGGTTATGACTTTTTGGCAAGCGGGATTGTGAATGGCTACTTAAATTAGTCAATTTGATCTCTCCTTTTTTCTTATCGTATGTTTAGGTGGTTTTTGATCCCGAGTCCTTCCAACCCCCCCAAAACTAATAATGACTTCCGCGATGCCTTCTGTATTCCAGATCACAGAGTTAGTCAAGGCTCAGCAAAACTGGGACTTTGGTCATGGTCAGACTATATTTGATTATACAGTATTGCGAATAGTAGCTTATCAAGAGTGGTCAAAATGGCTTAGATTTAGGAAACTACTAAAAAGCTCTGGGAAAATAATGGAATCTGTTCTGTTGTCTCTTCAGTTAACGACAGTATCCTTTATTGAATTTTATTTTCTCTAGACCTCCTTGGCTTGTAGCCTTTCTGTGTTGCCTATAAACCTTCCACCCGCTGGTGTGGCTGCACTGTGGGCACATAAGCTCTTTAAATCATCAGTAGGTTGGAAATAGTCAAGCAAAGGTACCAATGTCTTACTTTTACAAAACCAATGGCTTAGTCTTAGATGTACCACACTGCCTGCCACTGTACAGCTTTAGGATTTATTGTCACCTCCTGGAAGGTGTAAAATCCCAGGCTTTCTCTAATGGAATCCATCTCCCAGACTGGTGATTATGGCTTTTCATTCTTCAGATCATGATGAGTTCTAAACTTTATTCCCTCTAGAAACGACTTTCTCCCTCTATGCTTCTCCCTTCCTGTCTTTCTTCTGACTCTCCCCTGCTTCCCATTCTCACTTTTTCTCTCCCTTCTTCTGTCAACCAAGGAACTTTGATGACCTGCCTAATATCCCAAAGTGTGGGTTCCTCAATTCCTTGGATCTAATCTCATCTCTTTTAAAAATGATTTTGTGAAACCCCCCTGAACCTTAAGGGAAATCTGATGGTGCTCAGGAATCTAATCCCTACCCCTCTACCCCACCCCCTCCAAACCAAATCATCCCCTTTAACTGCTTCTAAAGTGTCTCTGTTGGCCTTTCTTAGCCTTTTCCTCTTTTCATTCAGTGCTCCAAGCACTTTTTTGCTTCTCAGTTGAGCGCTTAGAATTTGACAGGCAGTGAAGTGTAGTTTGACACTGTTAACTTGTTAAATGAGTACAGTGAAAAGTCTGTTGATAAATGAGTGAAGAATGTTAACAGGATTATAATGCTTTGTACAAATAAGGAACATTCTTGTGAAAAAAAAAAAGAAAGCTACCCTCATTTGAGCTGGAATTTGCGAGAAAAAAAAAAAAGTCATATTTACGTCAGCTCTTTCTGAAAACTAAGAAATAAAGGATAATTTATATTGTATGCAATTTCTCTTTTTTAACAATTTATTATGCTTTATCAAAAAGCGTGTTTTCTCAAGCAGAACTGAAATAGTTTTGGAAGATTATGTTTCATAATCTTTCCAAATGTATCTCATTTAATGATTATATCAGTTTGTGAGGAGTTGTATATATAGTGACTTTCATCAAATAAATCATTTAAAATTCAGTTGGGTGCCTCATTGATGTAAAAAAAACACTTTTAAGATGTGTATAAACACATGTGTATAGTTTTTTGTTCTGAAAATTTCAAATTTATTTCTTAAATTGGCATAAGCATGTGTTTTTAAAATTTGTTCCTTTTTACTTGTACAATCTACTTCCCCTACAGGAATATTAGAAACCATTTTTGTGGTTCTTTCCCACTGGATCATAAGATCAATAAAGAAGGGAAATCTGTGAACCTTGATCATCAGTGTGTCCCTAGGCATGGTTTCTTAACACAAGTAAGTGTGAAATAAATGTCAAAAACTACAAACACATTGTGTTTGGACCAAAAATATTTTGGAGGTAGCCACATACTTGCTAACTCTGTTCTATCAGTTATCCTTACTTACATTCTTGTGTTTTTCTGTTGCCAAAAATACATTTTTATTTTTGCATTTTAAAATTATATACAAGAAATTAGATCTTTTTTGGAAAAAATTAATTTTAAAGTACAATATTTTTATTTGGTATTTCCTTTTTAAAGTTTTCTTGTTATGTGAAAAGTAAGCCCACTTTTAATCAATTATTGGAGAGATTTATTTAACTGATTTAAGTAGCACCCTTTCCACAAATGACCTAAAACAATGCAGGTAGTCTGCTTTTGGATAAGAGTTGTAGATGTGGTCAAGTCGTGTGTGTATACATTATATGGGATTGTAGGTATGCATGTGTGTAGTATATACATGTACTGAGACAGATGAAGCAATAACCTGCCAAAAGAGCTGCTGTTCACATACTTCATAGCTGGTATACAGAACCTAGTATTGTTTTTTGAGAGTACCATAATTATGTCATCACCTCTTTGGAATTAATTTTATTAATTTTCTTTTTTCTTTCTTTTTTTTTACTTATTCTAGGGAGTTACTTAATCTTTACTAGATCAAGAAAGATAAGTTAAACATAATCATATTCATGTTAGCTGGTCACCCCAATTGACATCTGGATTAAATAGCAAAAAAAAAAAAAAAAAAAAAAAAAATTTTTTTTCACACCATGACAGATCTAGAGAGAGAATATGGAAAAAAGGAAAAGGCTTTTTGTTTTTTTCCTCTATTTAATATTCTTGTCTACTATCAATGCTAGAGCTTTGATCTGAATTAGGTATTTATCTGGAACTTTAATACTCTCTTTCTGCCTCCTTCCCTTTTTTACGTAACTCATTGCTTGTTCTCTTTGTGCTGTGTAATGATAGCCATATTGGAATCTTCCTTCATGCTCACACCTACAACCCCCTCAACATATTAAAACTTTCTTAATTTCGATGAGAGTTTGCCACGGCCTGTGGATATTTTATTACGTGTCCTATCAACATTGGGCCAATTTTGATACAGCATCTCCTCATGATACAGCAAATGAGTCTTGGGCAAATGAAAGTGTCGAAGCCTGATTTTGGCATTCCTGTGAGCAAATATTTCATAAGATGTTTTGCTTCCAATCCTAACCTATGTGAGATAAGTGGGTATGATTTGTTGACTACTCATTTACAAATGTGAATCTATGGCAAATGATTCATACTCCATTTTTATTAGTATTAAAGTTGAAAGCAAGTTGCTCAATTAAAATTATTTTATGAAAAAAGATGTAAAATGAATACATTTTGTGATGGGTATCAACTTCTAAATAGTCTAGCAAGGTGTGGCATCATGTAATCTTCAGTGTATACAAATTGGCAGTGAAAATTAAGTGTATCCAAATTTTGGAAAAAAACAAAATCTGTACATTTGTGTTATCCTTAAATTGGCCTGACGTCCCACTGTCTCCAGTAACCAACTCCTCTTGGCTGTACATGCAGGGAATGTAAAAATCAGTCACTAAGTGGGTATACCTGCAGAAATTACATCTTTGGTAAAGAAGTAAAGGGATTTGTGAAAGACAAATGTTAGACAACAGTAGAAATACTCTTTATAAAACATTTCAAAAATAAATTTCGCTTTAGAAATAGAGAAAAAGGGTGTAATGACCCTAACAACAAAAGATTCTCTTAAATTTCTTCAGACCTTGACACTCTGACTTCGATGTGGTGTGTGCTTTTGGGGTGTGGAGGTTATTCATTGTTGGGGACCTGTAGCCCCACACCCCTTCTTGTGAGACTGCTCCTACGTGACAGTCTGCTCAGATGGCCATGCTTTACATGATATCTGTCTCGAAATCTGCTTGTGCCAGAAACTGATTGTTCCTGGCTATGCAAGTTAATTTGCAAGTGACCTTTTATCCTTCTCCAGAAACTGTTTAACCATAAACATTCTGGGCAGCAACCTTTACTTTGAATGTCCTGTCTTTGTCTCTCCTCAAGATATTATCATATCTTTACATTCCAGACCCTTTGCAGCATACCTGCTTTTTCCCTATATAAGCTGTAACTTTCAAACCAATAAACGAGACTTGATCAGAATACTGTCTTGTCTCCCATCTCTTGTGTCTCTTGTTCCATCCCATTCCCACTCCCTCCTCTAGGGTCTGCGTTGAATATCTCGCGGGTAGGGACAATTCATGTTGTTAGAGAGATGAACATGTTAAAAGTGCTGGTTGATGAAGTTGGGTAGAGCACCCACACTCTAGCAGCTTCAAGCCTTCCAAAGTAGAGCAGGTCTCAAATGATAGCTAACCCTTACAAAATTAAATACATACATGCTGTTGCTTTCTCATTCTTATTAACAAAACCAAATGTAGTTTTCTTTGCTATTCCTTTGCAAAGTATGGTAAAAATATTTAAGATATTACAAATAAATGATTAATTATTGTCATCCCATATAACTATTTTTAGACTCAGGACACCTGCGATCTGTCCCTTTGTTCACATATAAAACATACAAAGACTAATTTCAACTACTCATTTCATATGGCATGAAGATTGCTTTCTCCTAAAACAAATCATTATAAGTAAACTTATCCTGATGTGTTTTGGGAAGGAGGTTTTAATCATACCTTATTTTAGCACTTGTTTCTTTCTATTATCTGCTTCCATTATTTCAAGTTGGCACCTTATCTCATGCCTCCCCATGCTTGCAACTAGGAAGATAAAACAAGGAGATGTTGTTAATGTACCAATACAATATAATTCAATACACGTGCAATCAAGCTTTTATTTGGTATGACATTAACATATTGAAAAGTTTTACACATTTGTGTCATGAAAACATAGAAAATATTTCAGATTTCATAAACTCTTGTCTTGAATTAGCTAATAGGTGATGAAAGACAGACAACTTTCTGCTCTTCTTTTTAATATTGTTAACTTCCTTAGAAACTGATACCAGAGTTTTACGAGAATATTTCATACATAAATACAATTCTGTATTCTGCAATTAAGTGCATTTCTCTTTGTACCATCTATCATCAGTAGACGTGAAGTAGTTCATCTAGATTAAAGTGCTCATTGTCCTTGAAACTCTTTCAAATCTCTGTTTTGGTGTTCCCTTTGTGAAACTAAATCATGTCATTTCCCTAGCTTGATGGAATAGGTTATGCACACACTCTATCTATCTATGTTTGTGTGTTTATATACATGCACATGAACTTTTAGAATTATATTAAAAAAGATGATATAATGGCATTAAAATTTTTGAGGATTCCTTTGTGTGCATATACCATATTTTCCTTATCTAGTCATCTGTCTATGGACATTTAGGTTGGTTCTGCATCTTGGCTGCTATAAATAGAACTGTGATAAACATGGGACTGCAGATTTCCCTTTGACATGATGATTTCCATTCCTTCGGGTATTTACAGCATAATTAAAAATAAGTAACTAAGTAAATAAATAAATAAATTTCAGGGTTATGACAACAGTGAAATCCAGACTGATTCCAATTAGTATTTTATTTTGAAGGATAAAAATCTCATTGACTTACATATCTTTCTTTTACTCATTATTTTAAGTTTAATATTGATCTCAGTAAATTTTCTATTTTTTTCTCAGGACTGACTGATGGAATTTTAATATTTTTCTTCCATAATACTTTCAAAAGTGTTCACTGTTTTTGTTCTTAGAGTTATCTATTTAGTTTTCAAGTGTTTAGCTACATGGGAGAACTTGAATCAAATGTGGTTCATTTGTAGAATCTTATATATAGTAGTTATGGTATTAATAATATATACTTTCTTATTTTAATCAAAAAGGCATTTGGATTTGCTTATTTATTATGAAAAAAATTGCAAGGAATAATTTAGCAGATATATTAACAGTTCAATGCAAGAAATTTTATTAGACTACTTAGCCAATAAATGTCCTTATTAATAGAAGTATATAGCCTAGCTTTTTTTACAATATAATCAGTTCTTGAATTTCTTTTTTTTAATAATGCAGAATTTTGATTTGTTTTATCTCTGATTGTATACAGAACAAAGGACAAAATAAAACTAAAATCATTTTTTTATTGAAACATATTTGTGGAGTACAGAGTTGACTATCAACACTTGTGTACAATATGTCATGATCATACCAGGATTATTAGCATATTCATGACTACCAAACATAATTATTCTTTGTGTCCATTATCCACTTTCTCCCTAGCCTCCATTGCCCTCCCCCTTTCACATCTCTAGTAACCATAGGTCTGTTCTCTCCTTCTGAAAATTCAATGCATTTTCTTTTCTTTTCCTTCTTTCCTTCCTTTCTTTCTTCCTCCCTCCCGCCCTCTCTCTCTCTCTCTCTTTCATCTGATTTATGAATAAGGACATGCAGTATTTCTTTTTCTATGTCTAGCTTATTTCACTTGACATAATTTTCTCCAAGCTCTTTCATGTTGCTGCAAATGGCAGAATTTTATTCTTTTTTATGGCTAAGTATTATTCTGTTTTGTATATATTCCATATTTTCCTTATCCAGTTGTCTGTTGATGGACACTTAGGTTGGTTCCATACATTGGCTATTATAAATGGAGCTGTGATAAACATGGTTAGTGCAAGTATCTGTTTAACATAATGATTTTCATTCCTTTGGGTATAACCCAGTACTTGAATTGTTGGATCATATGGTAGTTCCATATTTTTTTTTTTTGAGAAACATCCATACTGTTTTCAAAAATAGTTGTACTAATTTATAATTTACATTCCCAGTAATAGTGTATGTGTTCTCCTCTCTCTACATCTTGCTAGCATTTATTATCTGTCTTTTTGATGATAGCTAGTCAAACTGTGGTGAAATGATATCTCAATGTGATTTTGATTTGCATTTCACTGATAATTAGTGACGTTGAGCATTTTTTCATGTACCAATTGCCCATTTGTATGTTTTCCTTTTGATAAATGTCTATTCAGCTCCTTTGCCCATTTTTTATTCTTTAGTTTTTTTACTGTTATTTGAGTTCCTTGCATATTCTAGATATTAATCCCTTGCCAGATGTATAGTTTGCAAATATTTTCTCCCATTCCGTAGGCTGTCTTTTCACTCTGTTGATTGCCTCATTTTCTGGGCAGAAGCTTTTATGTTTGATATAATTCCATTTATTTATTTTTCCTTTAGTTGCCTGTACATTTGAGGTCTGTTCATAAAGCCACAGCCCAGTCCTACATCTTGAGGGGTTTCCTCTATGTTTTCTTCTTGAAGTTTTATGGCTTCAGGTTTTATATTTAAGTATTTAATCCATTTTGAATTGATTTTGGTAAATGGCATGAAGTATAGGTCTAGATTCATTCTTCTACGCATGGATATCCAGTTTTCCCAGCACCATTTACCAAAGAGGCTGTCCTTTCCCCAACATGTGTTCTTGGTGCCTTTGTTAAAGATCAGTTGGCTGTAAGTATGTGGGTAATTTCTGGAGTCCTTGTTATGTTCCATTGGTCCATGTTTCTGTTTTTATGCCAATACCATGCTGTTCTGGTTACTATAGCCTTGTAGTATAGTTTGAAGTCAGGAATTGTAATGTCTCAGCTTTATTTTTTTCTCAGGATTGACTTGGCCATTCAGGATCTTTTGCTGTTCATTGTGAGTTTTAAGATTGTTTATTTCTGTTTCTGTAAGGATTATCATTGGTATTTTGATGGGGATTTAACTGAATCTGTAGATCACTTTGGGTAGCATGGACATTTTCAGCATGTTAATTTATCCAGTCCATGAACATGGAACATCTTTCCCTTTTTTAGTGTCCTCTTTATTTCAGCAGTGTTTTGTAGGTCTTTTTGTAAAGATCTTTGATGTGCTTGGTTAAATTAATTCTTATGTATTTTACTCTTTTGGTAGCTATGGGCTTGCTTTCTTGATTTCTTTTTCTGCTTGTTCTTTAATGGTGTATAAGAATGTTACTGATTTTGTGTATTGATGTTGTATTCTGCAACTTTATTGCATTTGTTTATCATCTCTAGGAGTTTTTTGATAGAGGTTATAGGTTTTTCTATAAATGGGATCGTGTCTTCTGTGAACAGGGAAGGCTTGGCTTCATCTTCTCCAATTTTGATGCCTTTTATTTCTTTCTCTTGCCTGATTGCTCTGGACAATACCTTAAATACTATGGTGAATAGGAGTGCTAAGAGAAGGCATCCTTGTGTTGTTCCTGATCTTAAAGGAAAAACTTTCAGTTTTTCCTCATTCAGGATGATGTTGGCAGTGGGTTTGTCATATATGGCTTTTATTGTGCTGAGATATTTGGGTTCATCATATATGGTTTTTATTGTGTTGTGATACTTTCCTTCTGTACCCATTTTGTTGAGAGTTGTTATGATAAAGGGATATAGAATTTTGTCAAATGCTTTTTCTGCATCTATTAAGATGATCTTATAGCTTTTGTCCTTGATTTTTGGTTACATGGTGTATCACATCTACTGATTTGCATACGTTGAACCATCTTTGCATCCCTGGGATGAATTCCACCTTATCATGGTGTATAACCTTTTCGATGTGCTGTTGTATTCTGTTTGCTAATATCTTGTTGAGGGTTTTTTCATCTGTATCTATGTTCATCGAGGATATTAGCCTATAGCTTTCTCCTTTTTTTTTTTGGACCTTTGTTTGATTTTGGTATCAGGGTGATGCTGGTCTCATAGAAGGAGTTTGGGTGAACAGCCACTGTTTTAATTTTTTGGAATAGTTTGAAGATGATTGATGTTAATTCTTCTTTAAAGGTTTGGTAGAAATCAGCAGTGAAGCCATCTGGTCCTAGGCTTTTCTTTGAAGGGAGGCTGCTGATTACTGCTTCAATCTCATTGCTTTTTATTGGTCTGTTCAATCTTAGAGTCATCTGTGTGTGCCTTTGTGGTGTGGGCACTAAGATCTTGCAGTTTCTTTTTGGGGTGGGTTTCTTGTTGTGGTGGGTGATTCATTGTTGGCCAGTTGATAGGTGTGTACTGTTGCAGCAGGTCCCAACAGCTTTTCAGAAAACTACTGGATCAACTGTTGAGTCTGGAGCAAGCTCGCACAGATGCCACAGGATCCAGGAGCTCTATAGAGCTGTGGAGGTTTGTTGAGGGAGGAGGGAACACCACGAGGCCGGCTGTCCATGAAAGCCTCCATGAACTCAGCAGGTCCAAGTATTATGCCAGGCTGGTGTACGTAGGCACCTACTGGTGGCTTCCCTGCCCAGTTGGTCAGACTATCTGCCCCAGGATGTGGGAGAGGGAGGAAATGTTGGGTGGGCTTAGATGTTGGAGTCTAGGTCCTTCTGTCTGGTCTAAGCTCCAGGCAGCTGAGGTTGTGGCCCTGTGAGTACCCATTTGACTGTGTTGTGGGTCACAGAGGGAGATGGGGCTACCACTGGGCTAGGTGTGGACTGTGCAGACACTTGTGGATTTGGGCCCCAGGGGCCATACAGGGCAGGCCATGAATGTGGAGAGCCATAGCACTGTGGCATCTTTTCTGCTCAGCAAATTTGCCTGCTCACTGGTGGTAGTAGTCGGGGGAGGGTGCTGCATGGATTCAAAAACTGGGATCTCAGTCTTTCTCTTAAGCTCCAGACAGCCTGAGCCATGGTCCTGCCAGTGACCATGTAAGTGCAGTAGAATGCAAGCAAGGCCTGCAAACAAAGGGAGTCAGATTCACTGAGTCTGGGGCAGGGCCCATTCCTGCCACAGGTTCAGCTCAGGAAAGTGCTGCATCTCAGATGATCAAGGCAGGAGGGTTTTAATCTCCTTGGGCTCCACGATGAGACTGTGCAGCTCCATTAATTCCCAGCTACTCTTCAGCTGGCCTGGGTCCCAAAAATACTGGAGGACTCTCTTGTGGCAATGGGAACATCTGAGGTCTTTTCTAGCTTACCTTCTCTTCACCTAGTTCTAGGCCAGTCTCTGTGTCAGGACGGAGAATCAATGCTCCACTCTGCTCTCTGTGGTACTGATCTCTTCTTCAATGCTTCACAAGGATCTTGTCACTCTCTTGGGGCTCTGCAGCATGTTTCCTTAGTCATTCCAGTCAAAATATGTTTGTCTGTTTTTTTGGGGTAGTGCCAGACCTCTCTAGTCTGCTATCTTGGGGAAAAAAATTAAATTTCCTTCTGTAATGAATCTACTTATTTTAGGAGTCATGCTATAAGTTGGGAATTCCTTTATGAAAATGCATTTTACACCATAAAATGACAATGCATATAAAATGTAAATAAAATATGCTTTTAAACTATTATGTTTTATAAACTAAATATTTAATATAGACATTAAATATTTCTCCTGCTGTATATTTTTTGCTGGGATGGACTAGAGAGGAATTCCTAAACTGTATAGACCAATGAAATTTAGACTAAAGTTGCTGTTTTTATTTCCTAGTTGATATAAAGTTATTTGATTTATTTTTACTGAGGTATACATGACCAAAAAAATTGCATCCATTTAAGTTGAACAAAATGATGTTTTGTTATACATATACATTGTGAAATGATTATTACAATATAAAGCTAAAAAACAGTCACCATTACGAGCATCTTTTCTTCAAAACTCGATGATGTTTATTTGCTATAAATAAATTCCTCTGAAACATCTTTGAATTATGGAGGAAGTGATTTTTCATGGTTTCTTTGCCCTGACTAGTTTCCTAGTATTCCAACGATCTTTAACTCAAAGCTATTAGGAGGTCAAGAATAGGAATTTGGTGTGATTAATGTGAGAGACTATATACCTGGAAGAATTGGTTGCAAAGGTGTTAGGATCATGGGGCAAGATGTGAAACTTGGATCGTGCTTCCAGTTGAATTGCTTTCTTGCTAGTTGGGTTTTAAGTCTTTAAAAGTAATTATTATAAGAATATTGATTATTATAATTCTTAATATAATAATTATTATAGTCTGCTTTTATTATGGCTCATGTGCCATGCCAGGTACTATTCTAAGTCTTTACATGGATTATTTTACTTAAGCCTTGGGAGAACCCTGAAGATTGATACTTATATTATTGCCATTTTATGTATAAGGGAAAAATTACATAAAGCCTAGGTAATATTTTAAAAATATGATAGCTAACAAATTATAGAGTCAGTAATTGTACTTGGGTAAACTGCCTCTGGAGAATAACCTCTGAAGCACCACGCATTGTGTCTTTCTGATATTGTGCATACCGCTGTGAAAGTGATCACTCTAAATTCCCTTTTATCGTGTTATTCCTTTGCTTACAATTTACAGTGCCTGCTTGTTACTGAGAAACAGACAAACAAGGGTTCAAATGCTGGCACACTGCTTCATGTTTAAAATGATTTATTTTCAAGGCCTACCCTAAGTTTAGACATAAAATCCTGTACCATATTAGTGATAGATAAATTCCACTATAGCAGTGATTTAAGAGAAAACTAATTATATGATATCATACTATTTAGTAAAGATGCATTGGTTGAGAGAAGCCCTGAACTGCAAGGGCTTCGTGTGTCAGAACTAAAGCACTTTATAATTTTCCTTATCATTTATAAAATTATCTTCATTCTACTTCTTTCTCAAGGATGGAGCTGATCAGCTGGTCCTGTGGTCTTGTAATTGACCTGCTTGATTAATCTGAAATTCAACTAATTTCATTATAATGGGAATCTGCTGCTTCAGGAGAGAGCTGCATAAATCATTTAAATCTCTGCTGAATCTGGATATTTAATTAATTTCACTCTTCATCAGAATTCAGGCTCCAAGAATGCCTATGCATGTATTTATTTCCAGTTCTTCAGTTTTCTCACTGAAGGTGTCCTTTCAAATGCCAAGCTAGGGGAAGGACTGAGATCAGGGCTTGGGTAATTTTTTCATACTCTCTCTGCTTCAGCACATAAATTCTCATACTTCCTCAGGAAAAACTGATTGAGCCAGAAATTAAAAGTTTAACTGATTTTATCTGTTTAAGTTGGGATGAATCACAAGTAATGGTACAGTTTTTTCTCAGAATTCCCAGTGAATCAAAAAAAAAAAAGAGAAACAGTAAGCAAAACAAACTGATGTTATATCATTCATCTTAATTATAAACAAATGATTTTATTTATTTTATATTATTTAACTATTATTTTAATAATATAGTCTTGTATATATTATGTTATATACATTTAAAATTTTTGTCTATTATGTTACTTAAATTGATTCATCTATCTTTATTATCCATCACATTTATTAAATGCCTTGCTATAAGCCAGTGGTTCTGAAATTTCAGAATCATTGAGAGGACTTGGTACAATACACACTGATAGCTAGGTCACTTCCCTAGAGGTTCTGACTTAGTAGGCCTGAGATAGTGCCTAAGAATTTGCATTTTTAACAAGTTCGAGGTGGTTCAAATACTCCTGGTCAAGAGACACCACAGACAACCATCGGTTTAGGCATTGAAAATAAAGCGGTGATCAAGAAAAAAACCTTGTCCTTATGGATATTATGTTTCATTGGGAAATACAGAGAACAATAAAAAATATACCAATGGTTATAATACTATGAAAAGACCCATGGCCATAAAACAGAGATTAACTGGGGGTAGAGGTTAAGGATTACATTAACTAGCACAGCCAAAGAGGGCTTTGGTGACTAAACATGGTCATCCTGAGACCTGGAAGAGAACAATACAGTCATGATATGTGCCAGTATGTTCTATACTAAAGGGGTCGGACATGATTTTGACCAGGGATCTCATCCTGCCACTAATTAATTGTGTGACCATGGATATAATTTCTGTTTTTCACATGTGTAAAAGGAGTAAAAATAATCATACACAGAATTTTTTTGAGGATCAAATAAAAAATATATCAGGACTATTCTAGTTGCTGGCATGATAATAATACATCTCTTTTCTTTACTCCTATAATATGGAACATGTCATGTATGTATTCATCCCAATGATTAAAATTCTAAGTATATATAATTTTGTAATGATATTAAATTTATTTAAATTTTCCCTCATCTGTGACCCTGGTCACTTCAGGAAGAAAAACAGCTAAGATTCATTTTCGCTGGCTTATGTGATCCCTTATCTTACCTTTGACATGGCAATAACTTCAAATTTGGCTACTGCCGTTGCACTGAATTAACAGAAATTTGTCTAAGTGGAAGCCTCTGTATAAACTAAGACAACACTTCTAATACAATATACATCAATTTATATGTGTCAATATAAATGTTTTTATCTACTATAAAATAAATGCTATACATAACATTTTATTTAACTATAGGAAAATTGTCTTTGTTAATACTTTTTCACACTAAGAAAATTAGAACTCCTGCCCAATGTCCATTCATCTTTTCATGCCCAGATTTTTGTTGGCATCCTAGACTATAAGTTTCTGTTAGTCTTGATAAACATTCATTATTGACATTTGAGTAAATGCAAAAGACTGCATTGGCCCTATGAGATAAAGACGTAGGTAAGACATGATAACTTTGTTGAAGGCACTTACAGTCTAGTTGGAGTACATAAAGCAGTCACAACGATAGCTGGGATGAAGAGCAGAATATAAAACATGATTTAAGGTAGATAAAGACAAATTTTTATAGAAATAAAAAGGAAAGGTTATCAATAGATGGCAATGGAACACCAAAAAAGGTTTCTGAAGGAAATTTTATTTTAGATGCAATTGCAAGGATAGCTAGGATTTAGGTAGAGAGACATGGGGTAATCATCCTGTTAAGTAAAAAGCTGAGATGATAGGGCATGTTCAATCAATACTAAGTACATGAAATCTAATAGTGGAAGTAAAATCGGAAAGCCAAATTGTGACTGTGTATGACAATGAATGTTTTTTTGTAGAATTTATTCAAATGAACGTGCAATAGATAGTCACAATTTTTGTCAGCAGGTAGATAATATTTTCAATGTCAACAAATTTTCAGCCTGCATAAATTGTAATATGTAAAAAGTATTGAGCAGGAAAGAGAAAGAGTAAGATTCTCTTGAACTTTAGATTACTTGCTTGTGGTAATTTAAATGTGAGCCTTAATATTTTGAGCCTTTTTATGCTAATTAATCATTAGTTCAACAGGCAAAAGTGGGTTGAGCCAGGTGTGCTCATGAGAATTATGGAACATTTTATTTCAGCAGCATGAAACTTTCCATTGTAATGTATGTGTTTTGCAATGAATCAACTACCTAAACAACAAGACTTATGATGGTGTTTTCTGATGATTAAATGCTAGTACTACATCTTGCTAATTATCTCACTATCAGATTCATTAAACAATAATACATTGAACTGATGCCTTCAGAATGTAATCATCCTATGTCTTACTGAGTTATAAAAATAATAAGATTGACATTTACCTGTATACGAATTTTTGTGAATTGAAGTTCATTAAAACAAATACTTCTCTAAAATAATAAAAGATTATTTTTAATAAAAGATTTTTAAAGTGAAAGAGTCCAATTTGAGTTTGCTTTAGAAATCCACCTGTGAGTGGGAACAGAGGAAAAAGTATTTTTTTAATAATGAGAAATATGTTGAGAGGGCAATATACTAGTACAAGGATTCATGCTAAACATGGCAAGGGAAGTGACTACAGGGTTTATTTGATGCGTATATCTAGGAGGATATATGTCTTAACAAAGTTGTAAGTTTTTTTTTTTTTAATTCAGGATTTTGAATTGCATGAGCAGATTCAGCTTATTAAGATAAATTAATGCACTCTATGGAATAAAATTACACAGTCACAGAAACTATATAATAACAATAATTATATATTATATAGTAAGTACAATATATGTATAAATATACATAATTAAACATAATATATTTTATATATATATTAAAAAACAAAACTAACATGCTTTGGTGAAATTGGTAATAAACGTATAATCAACTTCGTTTCATTACAGTATTAATGAAAACTTCTCTATGAAATGCAAAAGTGTCTGAATATTTTTGCTCTGCCATCATACTGAGTCTATATCATTGTCTGCTGCTTTGTTAGTGCTTCATATATTTTCATGTTCTCTGTTAGCTCATATCTCTTACTGATCTTTGAGATCCATTCATTGCCTCATCCTTTCATTTATTTAACATGTATTTGTCAAGATGGACCCTTCAAAGGGCAGGGAAGTTCATCTAGTAACACCTAATATTTGAAATTAATTTTATTTTTCTTTTATTTTGAAACCTATTTTTCCCTTTTATTCTGTTTTCAAATTTTATTTTAAAATGTCATACAAATACATACACAAATGATTACCAAATGGATCAATAAAATAATATCGTGTATGCTACATTTAGATTATTCTCCCAATGTCTATTTTCCCCTCTCTCCTTACACCTTCACCATATCAGTAATACATTTTCCTTAGCAACTCAGCTCCAAGTATGCCCCTATAAACTGTTACTCCAATATGTATCATTCCCTATTAACTCTATACTCATATATAATGTACATCATATTTAATCATAAATATTTATCATATATGACACATATTAATCTGCCAGGTATATATACAAAACATACATATACATGTACATATATGCAAAAGCATGTACGCACGTATACACAAGTGTTTGCATACAAACACACACATAAACAGAAGGTTTTAGAGACATTGAATTACCAAACTTGATTTATAACATACATTTCTACATCTTATTTTTCATATTCAAAGAAGCTGCGTGAACACCTTACCAAGACAACTGGAATATTAAACCTATTTTTAATGGTTTCATAAAATTGTCCATAGTTGACCTACCAAATTGTATTCACATCTTGACTTATTAATAGTATTTACTTTTTTGTAAGTTTTTTTCAAAGTTAGTTATGTTCAATAAATAAATTTGTTGATAAATCTTTACAAAGTAATTTTACTTCCATGGGATAGAGGTATAATGGATTGGTTGTCTGATGACTTTCCAAATGCAACCATTCCATTCAGCAAGGTATTAGACTACAGGTTTCTCCATATCCCTGACAACAATAAGAAATAGTGGATTTTGTAATTTGCTAGTCAGGTGGTCATAAATAATGTCAAGTTTTTATTTAATTTGCATTTCCTGCCTATACTGACTATATTGTGTATTATTTCATAGGATTTTTTTTTTTTGTCATCTGTGCTAGTCTATGAATTGTCTATCTGTAACTTTTGTCCATTCTCTATTGGACTATTTGTCCTTTTTATTTGATGTTAATTTGCAAGATTTCTTTGCAAGTTGTGCCTATTAATATCTCATCTATCACCTGAGTAAAAAGAGATCAATTTTAATGTATTTTAATTTAGCATGTGATATCTGTGCCCTACATTGCTTAACAATTGTATAACCCGAAGTTTAAACAATTTTTCTTCTGTAACTTCAGGATTTAAATTTTAATGACAATGACTTCCTCTTTTCCTAGTGCATGTTGATATGTAGATGTTTAATATTCATTTTATGTTTCTTGCATTTCCTTTTAAAAATCTATATAGAATTTTAAAAATAGCATGTTTGGGAAAAGTATGATAGGGGGTGCGGAGGTGAGAGTGCAGTTTTAAACTGAGTTGTACTATCAGGCCTCCCAGCAAGAGTGACATTAGAGCAGAGCTATAAAAGAAATGAGGGAAAGAACCATGTTCCTAACTGAGAGAATTCCCAGTGAAGGAAACAACGACCATGAGGTAGGAAACTACCTGAGGAGTGCCAGTGTAACTTAAACAAAGTGTATATGAGATGAAATCAGGGAGATAATGAAGGAAAACAGGTCCATAATGTAAAAGATCTTCTGTGCTACATTGGGGACCCTGAGTGAAAAGATGATGATTATTAGAAGAATGATGTGATCTGTGCTATACTAAAAATAAATTGTGAAGACACAGGAACCAGATCAGAGGGCCTACTGGGACCCTACTCTGAGTATCCAGGAGAGAGATGGTTGTGGTTTGGACAAGGGTGGCAGCACTTAAGGTAGTAAAACATGATGGATATCTAATTATAAACCAATAGAATATGATGATAAATTGAAGGTGGTCTGAGAGAGAAAGAGAAACATTATTGATGACTCCAATATTTTTGTCAGAAGCAACTGGCAAGATGAAGTTTATTTTAACTGAGATATGAAAGCCTGAGGGATGAGTTGGGTTTTCTGTTTTGTTTTGGGAAATGGGTATCAAGAACTCAATTACAGAAAAATATATTGTGGAATAGAGAGCCAGAGGGCAGACTAGAGGGGTCTGACTCCCACAAAAGGAGTCCAAAATAACAAATAAACAAATCTATTTTGAATGGAGCAATGAAATAAATAGACTGCAGAGCACAGGAGAGTGATGAAATCCTAGTGAAGCATGGAATACTGGAATAGCACTACAGAGAGCATAGCAAGGCATCCAGCTCCTGCCCAGCAGCAGGGACCAGATCAGAGTCAAGCAGAAAGAAGGTAAGCTAGAAAAACTTCAGCTGTTTCCACGTTCACCACAAACACCAGCAATCTCTGCCACAACAGAGTTCACTAGTCCTTTCAGTCCCCAAACCCAGTTGAAGAGTAGCTGGGAGTTTGCGCAGCTTCATGGCCTCTTAGTAAAAGCCCAGGGAGAGAAAATCACTCTCCCAACCAAGGGGCTACAGCATAGTGCCATCTTGAAACTGAACCCATGGCTAGAATGTGCCTTGCACCACTCCAGTAAAACTGACTCCCTCCATCCAGAGGCTCCTCTTACATTCTACAACATTCACACAGGTGAGCACAGGACCACAACCCAGGCTGCCTGGAGCCTAGGCCAGATATATAGACTGAGACCCCAAGGAATGACATGCAGTATCCCTTCCCGCCCAGGAAGGCAGGCAGACCTGCTGAGTGGGGAAGCCACCCATAAGTGGGAGTCACACATTCACAGTCACCTGCCCTGCATAACCCATGGGCACACTATAATGCTCACACTGCCTGAGAGCCAGCCCAGTGGTAGCTCCTCTTTGTGGCCCTCCACAGAATGGCCAGGGACTGCTCTCTCCTTGCAGGCCTGCTCCAGGTTCAACAGCTTATCTGATGGCCCTCCACAGAGCTTCCAGGACCTGCTATGCTAGTGTACACCTGCTCCCAGACCAACAACAGATTGAGAAGGGGTTTGAGTCTACAAGCCAGGCCTCTACAGAGCTACTGGTCTTGGCTGCACCCTTGCAGGCTTGCTCCAGAATCAACAGATGTTCTGGTGGTGTGGCCATCCACAGAGCTGCCAGGCCCTGCTGTACCAGAGTTCACTTGCTCCCTGGCCAGCAGTGGATTGAATAGCAGCTTTTGATCCCCAATGCAGACTTCTACAGAGCTTCTGGGTCCGGCTGCAAACTTACTGGCTTCTGCAGGTTTAGAAGGTGATCCAGAAGCCATCTACAGAGCTGCCAGACCCTGGTGCACCAGCGTACACATGCTCCGCAACAAACAGTGTATCAAAAAGTGACTTTGACCCTACACAGCAGGCGTCTATGGAGATGCTAGGCCCACAGTCACAACAACCCTGCCCAGTGTCATCCATACCAATAAGAAACTGCCAGTAAAGACACCCACAGACCAATAAGCAAAGGGATGGAAAAAAATATTCCACACAAATGAAAACCAAAAATGAGCAGGAGAAGCTATACTTATATTGAATAAAATGGACTTTAAACCAAAAACTGTAAAAACAGACAGAGAAGGGCATTATGTAATGATAAAAGGATCAACTCAGCAAGAGAATATAACAATCATAAATATATATGGTCCCAACATTGTACCACCAAGAAATACAAAGCAAATGTTAGTAGACTAATTAGATAGACCTAAATACAAGAATAGTTAAGGACCTCACACCCCTCTGTCATCATTGGACAGATAATGTAGACAAAAAATAAGCAGAGAACCATTGGATTTAAACTGAACTTTAGTCCAAATGGACTTGATTGATATTTGCAGAACTTTTCATGCAACAATTGTGTAATACATATTCTTCTCATCAGTACATAGATCATTCTCATGGAGAGACCACATGTTAGGATACAAATCAAATCTCAATAAATTTGTAAAAATTGAGATCAAATCAAGTATATTTTCAGACCACAATTGAATAAAAGAAGAAACCAGTAACAAGCAAAACTTTGGAAGCTGTACAAATGCATGGATATTAAGCAACATGCCTCTAAGGAGGCTAACATCATTCTATATGGGAAAATGTTGAAAACTTTTCCTCTACAAATAGGAACAAGATGAGAATGCCCACTCTCACCACTCTTATTTAACAAAGTACTGGAAGTTGTTGCCATGGTAATTAGGCAAAAAAAAAAAAAAAAAAAGAAAAGAAACAAATAAAAGGCATCCAAATTGGAAAAGATGAAGTCACATTGTCCCTGTGTGAAGATGACATGATCTATATATAGAAAACCTTAAAGTCTCCACCAAAAAACTCATAAAATGGAAAAACAAATTCGGGAAAGTTGCAGGAGATGAAATCAATATACCCAAAACAGTAGCATTTCTATGCATCAAAAATGAACAAATAAAAAAATGAAATCAAAAATGTAAATTTATTTATAATACCCACCAAAAATTAAAATTCCTAGAAATAAATTTAACCAAGTAGGTGAAATATCTCTGCAATGAAAACAACAAAACACCTATGAAATAAATTAAAGAGGACACACATGTAAAAAATAGAAAGAAATCCCACATTCATGGATTGGTAGAATTGATGTTGTGAACATGTCCGTGCTGCCAAAAGTGATCTAGAAGTTCAATGTTCAATACAATCCCTACCAAAATCCCAATGACATACTTCACAGAAAAAAAAAAAAATCTTGACACTTATAAGGAACCACAAAAGACCTTGAATAGCCAAAGTAATCCTGATCAAAAGGAATAAAGCAGGAGGTATTACACTACTTGACTTCAAATTATATTACAAAGCTATAGTAGCCAAAACAGCTTGATACTGGTATAAAAAACCAATGACATGGGCCAATTGAGCAGAGTGGAGAACCCAGAAATTAGTCCAGGTATTTACAGCTAACTAATCTTTGTGAAAAGCACCAAAAGCATACAGTGAGAAAAGGACAGTCTCTTCAATAAATGGTGCTGGAAAAACTGGATATCCATGTGTAGAAAAAACCTGACTCCTATCTCTCATCACACACAAAAATCAAGTCAAAGTAGGTTAAAGATTTAAGACCTATGAACTTCTAGAAGTAAACACAGGGGAAATACTCTAAGACATAGGACTGGGCAAAGATTGTATGAATAAGACCTATAAAGTACAGTCAACAAAAGCATAAATAAACAAATGGGAATTTGTCAAATTAAAAACCTTCTACACAGAAAGGAAATAATAAAAAGAGCAAAAAGACAATGTGCAGAAAATATTTGCAAACTATGCATCTGACAAGGTAATATGCAAGGAATTCAAAATATGCAAGGAATTCAAACAATGCTCCAAAAAAATGAAATAATTCAATTAAAAAGTGGGCAAGGAAGCTGAATAGACATTTCTCAAAAGAAGACATACATATTGTCCACAGGGATATGAAAAACTGCTCAACATCACTAGTCATTGGGGAAATGAAAACCAAAATGACATTGAGATATGAGCTCACCCCATTTAGACTGGTTATTATTAAAAAGAAAGGAAATAAATAATGCTGGCAAAGATGCAGAGAAAGGAGAACTTTTATACATTGTTGGTAAGATTTTGAGTTAGTACAATCATTATGGAAAACAGTATGGATATTCTTCAAACAACTACAGATAGAACTACCATATGATCCAGGAATCCCACTATCGGGTAGATACACAAAGAAATGTCAAAGGGATACCAGTACTCCTATGTTTGTTGTATTTCTGTCCACAATAGCTAAGATATGGGACCAACATAAATGTTCTTTGACATATGATAGAATAAAGAAAATGTGGTATATATACACCATGGAATACTACTCAGCCGTGAAAAAGAACAAAATTCTGCCATTCACTGCAGCATAATGAAATTGGAAAATATTATGTTAGGTGAAATCTTCTAGGCACAAAAAGGGTAATACTGCATGTTCTCTCATATGTAAGCACTAAAAACAAAACCAAAAACACATAAATGAATAAATAATAAAAATAATACATTCAACTATTAAAAAGATAGAGAAGTACTAAGGTTACTAGAGGCAGGAAAGGGAAGGAGAGAGGGGACAGTGTGAGGATGGCTAATGGATACGAAGTTATAGCTCGATAGGAAAAATAAGTTCTACTGGTATATAGTCGACCGAGGAACCTATAATTAACAATGATTTATTGCATGTTATCAAATGACTAGAAGAGAGATCAAATGTTCACATCACAAAGAAATGATTAAATTTTGCAATGATGAATCTGCTAATTACTCTGATTAGAGGATCATGCATTGTATGCATGTATTGAAATATAAATCTGTACTCCATAAATATGTACAAGCAATATGTCTCAATGAACCTAATTAAAAATTTCAGTTATGGGCATGATACTTCTTATAGGTATCCTAATTGAGACCTTGAATAATATGGATTAAAGAAAATGGAATTCAGGGGAGAGGATAACCCTGAAGATGTAAATATGAAATTAGTCACTGTGCAGTTGATATTTAAAGTTACTTAACAAATGAGATTTTCTAAAGCCAGTATAGATAGAAAGGATATATTGAAAGACTGAGGCCTAAAGTACTCCCAAAGTTGGAAATCAGGGAAAAAAGAGGTAATAACAATGAGGGCTAAGAAGGAGATACTTTTAAAGTAGTAGAAAAACCAGAGAGTGGGAGTCTTGGTAGCTAAATAATGTGTTGACCACATTTCTCCTGCTTCCTAGATAGGAATGATTAAGATACACATTATCGAAGTGCCCCCAATTACTGACATCACTCTTTCCAGAATGGATTTCACTTCTTTAAGCCCATCTAGATTCATATGCACAAACCCAAAGCATTAAAAAAGCCCCTCTGAGCTCCATCTTGTTTTGATACACCATAGTTCCCCTGTAAGTTTTCATTCTCCACACCAAGCTAGGAAGCCTAACTTTGAATTTAGGGGTGTCCCTGGTAATCTTCAGTCAGTCATCTTTGACAACTCTTGAGTAGGTGTACTAAAATCTACTACATAAACAGTGAAATGCCTTAGATAGGAGCAAGGGAGAGAAAGCAGTATATGACTTACCCACCTAATAGTTAATGACACTGTCATTGGCTGACAGGATATAGGAGCAATTTTGGAAATTTGGGAAAAAAGGAAAAATTATTAAATAATCACCTTGGCAAGGGGGATAATAAATGATCTAAGGAAATGATTATTGGGTGGCATTAAAGATCTAATTGAAGTTTGTTATCAGGAGTTTAAAGTGGTGCCAGTCAGCATGGCAATACATTTTTCTCCTGTAAGTTCAGCTGTAGAGGTCCAAGCACAGAGCAGTCAAAGAGCTGGGTTTAATCATGGTCATGGTTTACCAAGAGAGAACAAAAAAGTACAAGGCATTCAGGGATGCATGCAGAGGGAAGAATAAAATGATTTATCACTTAAGCAGAGCAAGTAGGAGGCAAAAAGTGAACACTGAAAGGGCTTGGAAGTGTTGGGATAACAATGATAAACTCAATGTTTTGTTTTCAATTTTTATTTTTAATTGACAAATAATAATTGTATATTTTTATGGGGTACAATGTGATGTTTTGATATATGTATACATGGTGGAATAATTTTATAAAGCTAATTAACATCTCCATCACCTCACATACATATTTTTTGTGGTGAAAATATTTAAAATCTACCCTTCTAGCAATTTTAAAATGCACAATGCATTATTATTAACTATGGTCACCGTGCTGTACAATAGATCTCAAAAACTTACTCCACCTGTCTAACTGAAACTTAGTGGCATTATTCACAGTAGAGGAAATATAAAATCAACCTCATTGTCCACCAACAGGTGTATTGATAAGGAAAATTGAGGTGTATGTATACACAATATAATGCTATTCAGCCTTAAAAATGAATGAAATTTTGTCATTTGTTACAACGTGGATGGACCTGAAGGTTCTTATGCTAAGTGTAATAAGCCAGGCACAGGAAGACAAATACTGTGTGATTTCACTTGTATGTGGAATCTAAAAAGTCAAAGTCATAGAAGTAGAACATAGAACAGTGGTTACCAGAGGCAGGTGGTGGAAGGGAGGGATGGGGAGATGTTGGTCAAAGAATAGAAATAATATTTTTATAGGTTCTCATAGGGAGAAAAACTGTGTGGCCAGAGTACTTGGAATATTTGTAAAATGGGATGGTGGAAATTGAAATTATGACGGTTTGCAGATCATGTTGAGTGACTGAGGTAGGGTGGAAGAGAAAATTATTGACCTATAGGTCATTTTTGTTTACATAAACATTTTATTTTTTTAAGAGTTTTCTAGATTTATAAAATAAACTTGAAGTTTTCAGTTTTTTCTGTTACCTGAATAATTTAAATGAGATTGGATTTCATTTAATGTATGAAATTTCAACTATGAAGCCACCTGGCCCAGGAACCTTGTACATTCTATGACCTTTACTAATATTTCCAAACTTTACAGTGGTAATATACTTGTTCAAGATTTTTCAATTTTTGACCAGGTATACAGGTTTATGTTTTATTAGGAAATTAAGCATAGCGACACTGCATTCTCATAACTTTGATAACTATGGCTTTCTTTGTTTATTATATATGTATTTCTTTTCTCTTTTGACCTTTGTATTTTCTTTATCTGCATCTGATGAATGTTCAAAGTGAAAAATTCTAGTAATTTGTCACAAGGATAAAAACTATTTTTGCAAAACTAACAGCCCCAGAGTGACTGTAGAAAAATGTCAGGTCACACTGTGCGGAAATGAGATTTTTTGAATTTCTAAGACTTTGAATTCATCTTCCTTTCATACCTTCAAATATTGCATGCCACGACACCAAAATTACAGGATATTTAAAACCATTTAAATCCTGTCATCTGCTTTTTAAACTATTTTATGCACCATCCTGTAGAAGTTATACTCTACGCATAGACTTAAAATTACCTCAGCTCCAGAGTCATGTTTCTATAAGAAATGACTGAGGCAGCATCTACACATGTTTTAATCAGTTTGTCTTAATACCTATACAATGTTTTGGGCATAGGAATGAAGTGCTTTTGGCCTTCCAAATTTAATCATCCTTCAGTCCTGAGTAAAGATTTTATGTCAAAAGTATTCAAATTCTGTAATTTGGCTACTGTGAATAACATGTAATGAACGTGGTAGTGCACATATCTTTTTGAGATCTTGATTTTAATTCTTTTTGATAAATATCCGGAAGTAGGATTGCTGGATTATATGACAGCTCTGTTCTTAATTTTTTGAAGAACTCTATACTGTTTTTCACAAGAGCTGCACCATTTTCATTTCCACCCACAGTGCAGAGGGCTTCCAATTATTCCACATCCTCACCAACACTTATCTTTTTTGTTTGTTTTGTTTTTACTAATAGACATCCTAACTGGTAAGAGGTGTTATCTCATTGCAATTTTGAGTTGCATTTCTCTAAAGATTAGTGACAGTGAGCATCTTTTCATGTACCTGTAGAACATTTGTATGTCTTCTCTTGAGAAACTTTTATTCATGTTCTTTGCCCATTTTTATCCTCAGATGAATGAATAAATAAAACGTATATACATACAGTGGGATACTATTCACCCTTAAAAGAGAAGGAAATCCTGCTGCTTGTAACAACATGGATGAGCCTGGAGGATACTATGCTAAGTAAAATAACTCAGACCAGAAGGACAAAAACTGCATAATTCCACTTTTATGGGGTACCTAAAGTAGTAAAATTCATAGTAGCATAGAATAAAATGGTGGCAACTAGGAGCTGTGTGGAAGGGGAAATGAGGAGTTGTTATTCAATTACAGTTACAGTTATAGATGATAAATTACTTCTAGAGATCTCCTGTACAGCACAGTGCCTATAGTCAACAATACCGTATTATGTACTTAAAAATTTGGCAAGAGGTAGATCTTATGTTGTGTTCTTACCACACCAAAAAAAAAAAAAAAAAAAAAAAAAAAAAAACAGGCAACTTTTAGGGG
>NW_007727508.1:147426-166628 GCF_000696425.1 Galeopterus variegatus
TTTTTTTTTTTTTTTCCCCCCCCAAAAAAAAAAAAAAAAAAAAAAAAAACAGACACAGGCAACTTTTAGGGGTAATTAATTGATGTTTGTTAACTTGATTACCTTGATTGTGGTGGCAGTTTCATGGATGTATGCATGTGTCCAAGCTCATAGAGCTTATGTTAAGTGCTCTTACCACACCAAAAATAAAAATAAAAAAATACAAAGGGACACAGGAAACTTTTAGGGGTAATCAATATGTCTATTATCTTGATTAGCTTGATTAGCTTGATTGTGGTTGCAGTTTCATGGGTATATACGTGTGTCCAAGCTCATAAATTGTATATTAAATATATTCAGTTTTTGTTATATCTCACTAAAGCTCTTAAAAAAAAGGTATTCAAATACTGAGGACATCAATTCATTCCATTAAAATTTACGGAAACAAATATAGACATATTTACACATGTGTCTTCTAATTATTTGCTTAAAGAATCTTGATGCTTCAGGCATAAGGAGTCTAACACCATCCCTTGAAGAAACGTTCCAGTCAGGCCCAGATTAATCATCAGTCATTTGTCTTCATGTGTACTGGTTCTCTACAAGCACAGACAAGTACTTCAAGTGATAGTACTGCCAGCTAGCTTGGGCTGAGGATCAGAATCACAATGCTAGTTTACAGTAGGATTGTTCTTATCTGAATATATACCCCTCCCATCTTAATGCTTTTCTTTAACTAACCTGTTTTGCTTTCTTTATGCTTGCCATTATCACTGTTTAAAAATGACACGTGCTTCCACTGTGGACAATAGGTTTTCTCTTAGTCTGGCTCATCTGGAAATGCATTCCCAGATTAATTGTGTGGAAACAACAACAACAACAAAAAAAAAAACCCCATGATATTTGATGTCTACAAAGATGACAGAAGACAATAGCAAACATGGTCACTTGGCAGTGAGCCTTTTACTATATAATAAAGGACAGAATGTGACTATTTTGAAATTATTAGATTCACTAGTTAATAAAGCATTATGTGCTGAAAAGTGCTTAACTATAGTCTCATTTAATTTTTTAAATATTTTGTTCCTGCTATTTTTTTTTAATTAAAATTTTTAAGAGAAAGAAAGAGATGAAAATAGCCAAAAAGTCAGTATTGGATATTTATTTAATATTCAGTGTCTAGGGAATGTCTTAAAGTCACCAGAATTTACATTGGTGCGCTCATCTACAGTCACAGTCAATGGTCAAAATAATGATCTTTAAGGTGTGACAGATCATCAAAAAATGTTTCAGTAATCCTCATTTTTCAGTTGGCACCAAAGCACAAAGTTAAAATTGCACATAGATAAGACCGTTGATAAGTGCTAGCTAGAAACAATTTGTTAGGTGATTACATTTTCACAACATTCCCTTTCGTATTGGTGGTGATGTCCTGTCAAAGGAATACTGGAATCCTTCCTTGTCTCCCTGCAAAATCAGGTAAATGAACAAAAACTTTGGTCAATATCATATGTTATTTGTATGAGTGAGCACTATTAAATTTAATCTATGCTATGTAAAGATCACTTGCTAAAAGTGAATCTTACACAAGTATAAGAATGTAAAAATTTCAAATACTTCTATAATTATTTTTACAATTTATTTTTATGTGTTTTACATTTATGTTTAAAATAATGTTTATTTGAATGAGTGTTGGGAAAATGGAACAATTTGGTCAGGCTCCACTTGCCTTAGGGCTGGATAGGGGTGGTTTCGTAAACATTGTGCATGTGTTGGTGGAGTGGGTGCTCCCGCAAGGTGCCACTTTGGCTGGTGTTTACTGCCTTGGGCACCCATCCTGTGCGGCCATGCTCTTCCAGACCTGCAGTTTTCAAGGACTGTGTGGCCAGTTGCCTAGCTCGTAGACCTGCGTGAAGGGGTCTGGTGACCCAGCCGGGCATGTGAAGGGTTTGTGACCCAGTCTGTGAAAAGGCTTGAGGGGTTTGGGAGCTCCAGACCCAGCCCTAGCTCAACCATCAGCCCAGTTGGTGCAGGATTACTGGCAGGTAAAAGAGCCATGACAGCTAGCATGGCCGCCTAGCTCTATAATTGGTGACACAAACAGGATTAGGAGCTAGACAATTGGCGCTGTGAGGAGGATTCAAGATGTTAGCCTTGCAGTAGCCCTTATGATAGCCAGACAATGAGTCATTAATAAGTAACCTCTTGTAAAAATTTATTCTGTTATACAAATTAGTGGTCATTCATACTTTTCAGTTAAATATAAAGCAATGTCCTTACAATGTAAAATGAGAAGATTACGATGAGTTTGGGATTTTAAAACATATAAACAAGTGTTCCAAATGGGGAGGCATTAACTTCAAGTGTCCCAAACTGAGAGGTAGTGTCTGGCTACTGCTAAGCTACAGCTAAGGCCTACTATTTTTTGTGTCATAGAATATTATGAAATATTTTTTTCAGAAGGCTACTTAATGTGTAGAGCAAATAGTCACAATATTCATAAATATTGATGAATTAAAAAGGATTTATAAGCAGTAACATTTGATTCCTTTTAAAATTTTTATTATTTTTAAAAATTTTATTTTAACTTACACATTGTAATTGTACATACGGGGTACAATCTGATACTTTGATATATATATATATATATATATATATATATATATATATATATATATATATATATATATATATATATATATATATATATATATATATATATATATATATATATATATATATATATATATATATATATATATATATATATATATATATATATATATATATATATATATATATATATATATATATATATATATATATATATATATATATATATATATATATATATATATACACTAATCAGGTCAGGATAGTTAATGTATTAATCACTTCATGCATTTTCCATTTCTTTGAGGTGAAAACGTTCAAATGCCTTTCCTCTAGCTATTATGTAATATATAAAACTTAACTGTTTTGTATATTACATAATAGCGACCCTACTGTGCAGCAGAACATAAGAACTTCTTCTTACTATATAACGGTAATTTTGTACTTGTTGGCCAGCTTCTCTCTGTTTCCCTCCATCCCCTCCGTTCCCCAGTATCTGGTAACCACTGTTTTATTCTCTTATGCTATAATACCAAATTTTTTTCCCCTTTAGATTTCCATACGAGTGAGGTCAAGTAACATTTAATTCTGATTGTACATATACTTGTGAAGGTAATTGGTAACTTCCCAGTTCTTTCAGATCAAGTGCTGTGTATTGCATGTTATATAATACCAATCTCAGATCCCTTATTCAAGAATTTCCTGACTTTATGAAAGAATTATGATATCAAAAATGTGTGTATCT
The DNA here is from genome assembly GCF_000696425.1 of Galeopterus variegatus. Lineage (NCBI taxonomy): Eukaryota > Metazoa > Chordata > Mammalia > Dermoptera > Cynocephalidae > Galeopterus > Galeopterus variegatus. The sequence goes on from NW_007727508.1 coordinate 150,764, forward strand.
CTGTCTTATTCACTAACGTTAGTGTAGCTCACTACATCTCAAATGAAGCTTGAACTTTCATGTGGAGTAAACCATAAATCTGACTCTATAACATCCAGCTCACTGATTTTATACCCATTAACATTATTTCTAATTACAGACTGAAATATTTTGTTTGGAGGTTGACATGATGTCTGTTCAAATTGTCTGGACTAAGCAAATTTAAAATGTTGAAGAAGCTTAGACTAAGGGATATGAAATTCAGTTTTAGTTTTTTTTGTGTTTACTTAGATTGGTCCTGTAATAAAAAGTGCTGAAAAATGAGTTGCTACTCTTTTTGGCTTCTATCCACTATTAATATCATAAATAGCATTAAAAAATGTTTCTGGATTCTTTTTTGGGGGGGAGTGAATCATTTGTCATTTTGTGGAAAATGATTCATTCAAATATCTAAGTATTTAATGTTTGAAAAGTTTGTAATCTCTAAAGATCCACTTACACGTTTTCATTTACGAAAATTAAGAATTAAGTGATTCTTTATATTCTCTCCTTGTATTGAATACCAGAGAGCTACAGTTACGCGATGTGTTCAGTATAACTCCCCTTTTATTATTTCCTTGAAATTACTTGAATTACTCTTTACGGTATTCCATATTGGTGCTATAGTTTTAAATTGTCTTTTTGTTTGTTAAAATCTGCCCCTATTTTTTTTTAAAGTAGGCAGTATAAAATATAAAGTAAATTAGAGGAATCCAAAGGAAAGGAAAAGTAATTTTTAGAGTTATTGGTTTTGTCTTTATTTTTAAGTGCAAGAAGGGGATAGAGTTTTATTCCTACTTTATTAAAATTATACATAAAAAACTTTTTGACAGTGAAATAAGTTTTAAGTAAGACATTTAGTTAGCATAAATTATATTGTAAGTCTGTATTTCTTTTTATAGCATTAAACTTTTCACATGAGAATAAGTTCTTTTTACAATGGGAAATTACTTCATATTTTTTTTTCTGATTACATAAACAATGTATATTCATTCAAAAGATTCTGAACAAAATATAAAAATTTTAGGATGATAAGTAAGCATCCTGGAACGGCAGCACTAAGATTTTGGTGATCATACTATATATGATCATATGATCACATCTCTCCTTATCCATAAAAACATACACATACACATATATAATGTTATTTACATGAGATCACATAATATATGTTGTTTTGTGCTTTATGCCATGATTAACAAACAGTTATGTGTCCCTTTCATATTTTTTCTTATATTATTCCACATATAGATATACCTACACGTTTTTTCACTGATTGTTTCCAAACAGGGGGAGGAGGGGGAATAACATAAGCATCTTTAATACTTTGTTTTGACTCATGAAATGATACTTTTCCATATATTACTATTCTGTAAGGTCAACTCATTTTTTTATATAAATATGTAGTAATTAGCTTATTGGATATATCACCATGTAGTCAGCCAGAACTTGATTATTTCCTGTTCTTGTTCTCTTGTACTATTGTAATAAACAACTCTTGTATATTTGTCCTTAGGAATTGGCACTTTATTCCTATAATATAGCTGCTCATGAGTAGAATTGATACATATGATACTATACCATTTTTTAAATTTTAATAGATATTTTCTGATGGTGTTAGAATTTTACACTTTAAATTTCTACCAGGGATGGATGAAATTCACCCACGTCCCAAGGAATAGTTTGCATACCCATTTAAATTTTTTGCCAATCTCGTAGATATGAGTTGATAATTCACTCATTTCATTTTTACGTGCTGACTATCAGAGAGATTGAGCATATTCATTCATTTTGGCCATTAGAATTGGCTTTTCTGTTCACAGCATTCATTCAGTAAAGGTTTAACTACTTATTGCAGAAATTATTGCTTTTCATGTTGTCTTCATTAAACGCATTTTCCTTATGTATAATTTGTGTATAAACATTGATTACAATTTATTTCCCACAGTATGGCTAAACATTTTTAAAGAACATTTATGTATTCACTTTGTAGCTTGTAGTTTTGCAGTCTTGAGAAGTTAGATATTCTTCATCCTTATAAATGCGTAATCCTCTAAATTTTCATGAAAAAATTTTGTTCAATTTTTGACATCTAATTTTTAATCTGCCTGAAACTTTTTTTCTATATGATGTAAGATAAGCATTCAGTTTTTAATTCTTTCCTGTAGTTATTTAGTAATGATACCATTATTTAATAAATAGGTCATTCTATTTACTATGCTTTTTACATTATCAAGAGATTAGATTAGAGTGGCTTCATTTTGATATGTGACAAATTGACCCTCACTGTTATTTTTATTCTAGTTTTTAAAGATGTTTGGGAGCTAAAATATTAAACATGAACTTTAAGGTCATTTTATCTAATTCTAAGAAAAACTTTATTGGAATTGAAGTGAAAATTCTATTAACTTCATATACTAACTTAGAAAAAATTGACGTTTTAAATTTTAAATTTTCTATCCAAGAACATGATATATACCTTTACATTTGTTCAGATATTGTGTTGTCTCTTTTAATCCCATTCTTCATATAGGTCGTTTATAATCTTTGTTAAATTAATACCAGTGTGTTTTATCTTTTGGTTGTCATTTTTTCTATTGTGGTAAAATATGTATCAGATTTGTCATTTTAACCATTTTTAACATACAATTTCGTTGAATTAATTACATTCACAACACTGTGTGATCATCACCTCTATTTCTCAAACCTGTTCATCATTCAGAACATAATTTCTGTATCCATCAAGCAATAACTTCTTGTTTCTTCCCCTTGGTGGTTGGTGTTAAAATGGAATAAATCCTCTTGCCATTTCTAAAGGTTTGTTTGCCTTTAAAGTAGTAAAAAACCTTTTAAGTCTAAAAAATACTTATCTTTAAACCATTTTAAAGATAAGGAATTTTATCACATCATCATATTAATTTGAAGATTTTAATATTTAACGTATTTGCTTTATTTTTGAAATTCAGTGTATATTAGTTTCTGTTTATATTTTATGTAGAATTTATTTTAGTATGGGTCTTGAGTTTTATCAACTATTGATATTGAGTATGGAAAAAAAAATCTCCTTTTAAGATGAATTAAAAACCAACATTTGGGCAGCACTGTCTTTGAAGAACTGACAAATATAGCTGTCAGTCAAACATCTAAATGATGGCAAATAATTTCACCTAAGTGAAAAGCAGTGTATGGTGCTGTGGAAGACACACAGCTGTGTGATTATGATGGAGTTGGGAAAGGAAATGACAACAACAAAAATGAGTGCAGAATCAGTATTTTATCTTTCTGGCTATAGTGAAAATCAGTTGTTGCAGATGTGAATACATTTAAGGTCTTTAAATCAAATTATTTCTGGTTACACAATAAAGAAGAGAAAGAAGAGAAAGGAAGAAGAGAAAGAAGAGAAAGGAAGAAGAGAAAGATGATTTAAGCACAATTTTTAAGATACCAAGATTTAAAACAGAAAGTTAGAGGTGATGGTATAGAAAATTATTTATTTGGAGATTGTGTCTGCGTGTGTGAGAGAGAAGGAGAGATAGAGGCAGAGAGACATAAAGAGACAGAGAAAGAGAGAGATGCAGAAATTGTATCTATAGCCCTGTCAGAAAAAAAAGTCATTCAAAGTGTAGTAAGGAGCTCAGAGATTGAGATTCACCGCCAAGTGATGTTCACAGTCAAGGTTGTTTCCTCATATTAGAAAGCAGTTTACTTCATGCTGTTTTTGAGAAGGTATCTTTTCAAATGCTCAGTGTTAGCATCCTGAGCAGAAACAGCAGGAGGCAGAATTGGTTTTCTATCTTCACTTTGGCAGACACTGCTATTGAAACCACATGAAACTACAGGTCAAGAATCATATGATCCAAAGGACCCCATGGTGTCTTTTTATCATCATTACTTTTTTTCAAGGCAGGAAGAATGTGAGATTTTTCAGTTTGGTACTTGGATCCAAATTTTGGAAAGGAAGCACTTTATCATGGAAAAACAAATAAATAATAAAAACAAAATATTTATCCTTTATATAAACTGTATGAGAATGATACATTGGTAAATTTTTACTATTAAATAAAAACTTTTAAAAAATAGAATTGTATTATAGTAAACTACAGGTACAATTAATGGAAAATAGAAACGGAGAGTTAGAGATTTTTTTTTAATTACCAGATGAGTATAAAGTAACTTGTGTATATTTGATTTGAGTAAAAGAATGTTCTATACCTAGTTATTTCAAATAAAATTTAGTTCAGTCAGAAAGTATCATCCAATAAAATTCAATATTAGGTTTTATTAAAACATTCACTATTTCATAAGTGGTGCTAATATGACACTATCACACTGCAATCTCATACCTTTTAAAATTCACTCATACATCCAACCCTGATAGAGCCCCTAATTGTGCCAGGCACTACTCAGATGATGGGGCTACATCAAGGAACCAAACAAGAATCAGTGCCTTTATGAAGTTTATATTCTAATTGAGGAGACATATAGTAAACGTAATAGATAAGTAAAATTACACATTTTATAGTATGTTACAAAATGACAAGTGTTATAAAAAGTGATCATGGAAATGAGATAGAGGAGCAGATGCAATGCTACACAGGGTGATGAAAATGGTGGTATTTGAGCGAAGATTTGAAGGAGGTGAGGGAATTAGCAGCTGGATATCAGGGAAGAGAGTGGTACTAGGGTAAGTGCAAAGGCCCTAAGGTAGGGGCATTCTTGGCAGGTCCCAGGAAATGTAAGAAAACCATTATGGCTAAAAGACAGTGAACCATTGGAAGAGGAGTAGGAAATGCAATCATAGGTAATGGGAAGTAAGATTAGAGCCTTGAAGTGACTTTTATTCTGACTATATTGTGGAGTCAGAGGGAGGTGGGTACAGAGGAGTGTCCTCATCAGATTTACATTTTTTAAAGGATCATTATGGCTGTTGTATTGAAGACAAAATATGGGGGAGACCAGAGCTGTGAGAAGTGTTTGGACTAGCAGATATGTTTTGCATGCAGAGTCTCCAAGATTTCCTGATAGACAGGATGCGAGATGTGAGATAAAGAGAGATATCAAGGTTGACTACAAAGGTTTGGCCTGGACAAATGAAAGAACGAATTTGCCAATATCTGAGATGAGAAAGATTGTAGGTGGGTCAGGTCTGGGGGAGAAAATGAGAAATTTAGTTTTATAAAAGTTAAGTTTGACATTTGTAATATTTTGAAGTGGAGATGTTTATAAATATATACTACATATTATCTGCATATGTAGTGTATATAATTAAAGTATTACATGCACAGTATGTATATATACTATATAATATAGAATATATTATGTATATTCTTCTCAAGGAGCAAACACTGAAGTAAAGACATATATTTGGGACTTAAATATAAAATAAACTGCAAAAAAATAATTAGTAACTATTATCAAGAATGGTGGTTATAGAAATTCAATATATGGTAAATTCTATACATTATTTTGTTAATAAGTTTTTGTGTTTGCATAGCGTAGATCATAGCATCTAATTTCTCTACTCTCCACTTACCAATTTCCCTGACACTCAATTATCATTTTTAAAGATGTTGTGGTAATACCTATTTTCCCTTTGGTTTAATTCCACATATGAGCTTGTTAAAAATATCAAGAATGGTATTGGCAAATAAAAGAGAATTGAAAATAGAATGATATGAATTAAACATTGAATTTACTGCAATTACAAACACTCAGATATTTATGGAATTTTTATTCACCTAAGTTTTTTTTAGGAAAAGTATTATAATAAAATTTACTATCAGGTAATGAGCACTTTTACTGTGGACGGTACAGATATGACTCATACAAATGCGAACGAGAAGAAGGGAAATTTTCTTATACCTTCCCTCCCTGGGACTGGTCTAGAGTAGAACCAACCTATTCTCTGAGATACATTAGCAATGTCATGGATCACAGCAGTCTGCCTTGCAATTGTCCAGTAGCCTGTAAATTTCTTGAGGATAGTGAATTGGTTATTTTCATCTGAATAGTTTGTAGACAGTCATTGGCTCATGGTGTAAGTTCAGTAAGTGCCTACTGAAAAAAAAAAAAATAGTCATGGTTCCTTTCCCCTCTGAGCTCGTATTTGAAATATCACAGCATTTAAAATTAAAAATAAAGATCACATATAAAATATAGCTGTTATGCACTAGGAGTAAAAAGCATGCATCATTGCTGTCATTATTACTAAAGTACAGAAATTTCATCTAAAGTAATGACATATGAAACAGAAATAAGGCATAAAATATTTAAAACATTTAGACAAATTATTGTATTCTGTAAGTAAAAGTGCATATGTAGAAAACAAGAAAATAAAATGTGAAGTTTTCAAAATTGAAATATCCACTACAGTAACTATATGTAAGCCAAACTACGGACATGAAAAGCTTTGCTTTTTATCAGTAATTATCCATTGGAATTTGTTTTATTAATCCTTGTGTTGGGACACAAATGATTTCACTTGAATAAGTGTAACATATGTAGTTTAATTAAAAATATAGGGCCAAGGAAAATGTGAGTGAAGTCCAGAAATGGAAAAATAAACAAGGCTGCTTATATACAAATCATAAGATCCCACATAATTACTGCAGTTGAGTTGCAAATTGAATATATGTTTTTCTGGTAAACAAAATGGAAATAGGGTCAGTTGGAGATTTCTCCTGTGTAAGAGAAAAAACTAAACCCTAAACAAAACACAGCTCACCCCAAGCAAGCATGTAATAACGATCCCAAAGGAGAACAAAACTTTTCTCAGCACTGAGAGAACAAGACAAATCATTGTGGTATCACAGATAGGGCAAGTTTACATGGGTTCACTTCTTGTAGTTTCCCTCAGTTAAAGTGAATAAATAAATAAATGGCAAAAATCAAATCAGTGAAAACAAACACTGAGAAAGCCACAATCTCCCTTTTAATTAAAAATGGTTTCATCTGATCCATAATAAAATTTACTGTATAAAATAAACCAAATCTCTCAAATCTTTTTCTGTAAAGTTTCTCTAGTGATTACCTTCTTTGGGGGGAATATTTGAAATGATATAAATTAGCTGTATTTCAAGATGAATAACAAAAATTTGAAATAAAATTATGAAAAGGGACCTCTTTTACAGTATCATTAAATATCCCTTTCAATTCATTCATTCAACAAATATTTATTGTCCACATTGTGTATGGTATTTTCCTGCGCATTGAGAATAAATGTTGAATGATAGGGAGATCATCGTACGTTGCAGAGTTTACCATTTTGCATGGTGTTCGGAGGTGGAGGCATGGAAAAGTGAACAGACAATTAGTAAAACAGATGTTAATTGCTATGATGGGAGAAGTATAGTGTACTTTCAGAGCAATTAAGCAGTACCATTTAATGGAATGGAATTAATAACCCATTGTATTAGTTTCCTGTTGCAGCTGTAACAAATTATCACAAAGTTAATGGCATTAACAACACAAATTTACTCTTTTACACCTCTGGAGGTCAGAAGTTTAAAATGTGTTGACATCTCAAGATTTTTAACTTACTCAGAGCAGCAAAGTCCCTTTTGCCGTGTAAGGCAATGTATTCACAGATTCTGACATGGATAAATTTGAGGGGGGCAGGAGGTCATTGTTCTACCCCCCCCAGGAAAGACCTTATTTTATATATTTGTAAAATGTAAAATAATGAAGATAAACTTTTATTAGGCAAGAAAATATATTCTTCAATAAATGATTCTGGAATAGTTGGCTATCTATTTGGGGAGAAACCATTTATTTAGATGCTCACCTCCCAAAATAATATCAGATAACTGATGGCACATGAGAATTTCCTGTCTCCAGGGAGTTCCACTGATGGAACTATGATGGAAATAGCTTCCCCTGGAGTTTTGCAGTGTCACGTTGAGCAATTTACCATAGCAGTGCTTTTTTACAGTAGGAGTGGAAATTATAAAATTTGGGGGGGGGGAAAGGATTCAGCAATAGGTATCATAATCCCTCAATAATGCATGTTCTATTGACAATTTTACTTTGCTCTTTTGTTTTTAAATACATAGTGCACTTAATTTTATAAAAAAAGTATGTGTAATGCTAGCCATCCTAATGTCACATTTAATAGAGGTACTGAGAAGCAGTCTAAAATATCCATTAGTTGCTTAAGTAAAATATGCTATTTAGTCGCATGCAGATTAGTCCAGACATCCGGTGTTTCAGTGTAGCCTTTTGTCCCTGATACTCTTATGCCTGAGTGATGGAATCATCCTTGAAAATGTTCTGTCTTAGCAGCCTTTTACTGCTTCTCTATGTGGTTAAAGTATTAGCAGAACGGAGGGTAAGAACATCTTTTATTAGATGTTCCTGTGTTTCACATCAAAACTAATATGGAGTCATATGAATTATTGATTATATTGTAAAAATAACATGGAAAGATTTTTATCCAAATGTGACAGGGACATGGAAGACTTAATGTTGAGGACAGATGAGTAGGTCAAGGGTAGTTGTTTGTGTGCATATGGGAAATATTACAGCAAAACATCCAGTGTAACCAAAACATTCTTTAGTAAAAAGAATAAAGCCTGAGTCATCATACTACCTGATTTTAAAATCTCCTACAAAGCTATAGTAATAAACTACAGCATGGTATTAGCATAAAAACAGACACATAGACCAATGAAACAGAATAGGGAGTGCAGAAATAAATCCATGTTTTTAGAGTCAACTTATTTTTAACAAATATGTCAAGAAACACAATGGGGAAAGGACAATCTTCAATAAATGGTGTTGGGAATACTGGATATTCACAGACAAGAGAATGAAATTAAACCCTCATCTCACAACATATGCAAAAATCAACTCAAAACAAATTAAATACTTAAATATTTAAATGTAAGACCTGAAAGTGAAAAACAGCTAGAAGAACACACAGGGAAAAAGTTCCAACATGTTGGTCTGGGCAATGATTTTTTTTTTTTTTTGGAAGTAACTTAAAAAACATAGACAGTGAAGGCAAAAATAGACAAATGGGATTGCATCAAACCAAAAAGCTTCTACATAGCAAAGGAAACAATCAACATAATTAAAGGACGTCCTACAGAATGAGAGAAAATATTTGCAAACCATACATCTGATAAGAGGTTAATATCCAAAATATATAAGGAACTCAAACAACTTAATAGTAAGAAAGCAACCAAGTTAGCAAAGACATTAACAGACATTTTTCAAAAGAAGACATACTAGTGGCCAACAGCTATATGAAAAAATTCTCAGCATCACTCATCATCAGAGAAATGCAAATTAAAGCCACAATGAGATATGATGTCACACTTGTTAGAATGGCAATTATTCAAAAGATAAAAGATAACAAGTATTGGGGAGAATATGAAGAAAGGGAACACTTGTACACTGTTGGTAGAAATGGAAATTAGTATAGCCATATGGAAAACAGTACAGAGTTTCCTTCAAAAATTAAAAATAGGACAACCGTATGATCCAACAATCCAAAACTGAGTACATTTCCAATGAAAATAAAATCAGTATGCCAAAGAGATATCTGTACTCGCATGATTATTGCAGCACTATTCACAATAGCCAATGTATGGAAGCAACCTGAGTGTCCATTGACAGATGAATGGATAAAGAAAATGTGGTATATTTACACAAAGGTATACTATTTGGCCGTAGAAGAAAAGTAAATTCTGTCATTTGTGACAGCATGGATGAACCTGAAGGACATTATGTTAAGTGAACTAAGCCAGGCACAGGAAAACAAACACTGCATGATCTCACTCGTATATGTGGAATGTAAAAAAGCCAAACTCATAAAGACAGACAGTAGAATGGTGGTTGCCAGAAGCTGGGTGTACAGGGATTAGAGAAATGTTGGTCGAAAAATACCAAATTTCAATTAAACTGGAGAAATAATTTCAAAAGATCTATTTTACGTCATAGTGCCTATAGTTAATATATTGTATACTTGAAAATTGCTAAGAGTAAATTTTTAATGTTCTTAGCACAAAAAAATTGATAACTAGGTGAGGTGATAGATATGTTCATTAGTTGGATTTAATCATTCCAGCAATGTACATACATATATCAGAACAACATTTTTTATACCATAAATGTATACAATTTTATTTATCAATAAAAAATAAAAATAATAAAAATGACTTCAAATGTTATCCTAAATAAATTACTGCAAATTACTATAAATAAACTATAGAGTGAATATTTAAAATAAATATGTCTTACATAAACATTTTCCCAATAGTCAAAGTAAAATCTTCAAATGAAAGCATTCTAAGTGTTGTCAAAACTTCTGCTGGAATTAGTTTTTCTTGGTGTTAATTTTCATGTTTTGCAGAAAATGTTTGGTATGCATACTTGTTACGGAGAAAGAAAAATTGTGAATGTGTAATTTTTCTGCTGTATCTCTCTCTTGCAAAATATAACTTTATACAGCTTGATACTAGTGTGACAATCAGGTAAAATAATCTAGTTAGAATCCAGTTCATGAATTACCTAAATTACTCAAATGGAAAACTGCAAGCCTGTGTGTATTTCAATTACCTGAACATTTGATGATGATCAGAAACCCAGACATGGTACAATGAGGAGTACTCTAGATTAAACATTTAAAATTAAAGTATCCAGTTATTACAGTTACTACTAGAGATTTACAGTAATATCTGTTAATCTGCTACTCATTATACTAGACCATCTAGTAGCTCAGAATTGTCTGGCACTAGAAGGCAAGCACTTATTTTATGCTTATAGTCAAAGTTTCTTGAAAGAGGACTGCATGGATTTCCCTAGTAATGTGAAAAAATATTTCTATTGCAATTTCTAAATATCTAACAAAAGTGTAGCCTTCATAATAAAGGTGTGAACATTATATTTGTTTTATATAGAATAAACGTCAGATAGCACAACCCTTTAATACTCCTTGTATTAATCTGCAATAACAAAATACCACAGCCTGGATGGCTTAAACAACGGGAATTTATTTTCTCACAGTTCCAGAGGCTGTAAGTCCAAGATTAAGACACCAGCAGGGTTGGTTTCTCCCAAGACCTCTCTTCTTGGTTTGCACATCGTCTTCTCACTGTGTCCTCACATACACGGCCTTTTGTCTATTCGCACACGCTTCTGTTGTCTCTTCCTCTTCTTATAAAGACACCAGTCCTGTTGCATAAGGGCCGTACCCTTCTGTCCTCACTTTACCTTAATAACCTCAAAAAAGGCCCTATTTCCAATACAGTTACATTGGGCATTAAAGTTTCAGCCTACAAATTTTGGGGTAACACGATTCAGTCCATAATCCTCCCCCTTGAGGGGAATATTTTGTTCCCCATCTGTATGTAATTCCAGGTCTTCAGATCTGTTTACCTCAAAGTGTGATCAATTTACCTCAATACAATGATAAAAAAAAAAATAGCTTCATGTCTTTGTTAAGGGCTGAGCACACCGTTTCTTCAGGAACTGTTTCTTCCGTGAGCTCAGATTAAAGATGTGGTGGAGTGAGGGGGAGATTCTCCTCTACTAATGCTTAAACAATGGTTTCATATAATCTTATTAATAAGAAATTATGCCGGCAAATCAATTACTGTGTCATTATCTAATGCCTACTTTTCTATTTTAGGGATAAAATACAAGAAAATATGTATTTCTAATTTAGGACTAAATATTCAAACAGGATGAATCATATGAATTTGTATGTTGTGGCATATTTTGTACTAAAAAAGAAAATTCACTTCAAATAAATAGCCTTGATTTGTCTTTTCTAATGCTTTTAAGCAATTATCTATAATGGTTTCAAAATTTGAAATGCTTATCTGCAAGGGACTAATTTTACAATAAATTTACATTAAGAAAATTTCATTAAAGTTCTAAGAATTTATTTAAAATTAATTTAGTTTCTTGCTAAAGATTTTGTTAGAAGTATTTATTAATTCATTCTACAAATATTTATCAAGTGCCTGCTGGTGGGCAGACACTGTACTAAGTTCTCAGGACATAGTAAATAAAGCAGATAGATTATAGTCCATGGTGAATTTCTATTCTAGCAGGAGACGGGCAATTAACAATACATACAGTAAATAAATCTAATCATATGGTGAGATAAAATGTGAAAAGTGCTATAGAAATAAGAAAAAATAAATCAGGTGGGGATATAAAAAATATGGCATTGGAGGAGGTTGAATCCACAAATATGGAGATCCATAAATATGATGTCATTGAGGAGAGATATTTGAGGAAAACTTGAAGTGGATGGTAGAATGAGACTTGCAGTGTTCTGGCATAGGGCATAGACAATGTGAAAGTCTGAAATATTCAAGGAAAAGAAGAAAATTGGTTTGGTAGAATGGGGTGAACAGATGGAAAAGAAGTGAAAGATGAGGTCAGACAGAAAGTTTATAGTTATTTAGCTGATACATAGTTTTCTATATTTTGGGAAGTTCTATTGATCAATTTTATTGAGCAAACAGGGGGATCCCTTTTGAAAATTATCCAATTTTAGTATTTTTTATACTAAGCTACATAGGGTAGGTTTCCAGAATAGTATACAATATATATTTGAAAATAAGAAAATTAAGATACATTGAGAAGTATTTCAATAATCCTAAATCTAATTGCTAAAATATTGAACTTTTTTCTTTCCAAATTTCCTGTACGTTTGCAGTTTTGTATATTTTGTTTTCCACTTGGAACCCTCCGAAATCTGAAACTGATAGGACAGTAGTACTCAGCTAAAGTCTAGAACAATATCATTAGACTTTAGACTATACTTTCTCTCTAGCAGGCCGTATTTTGCCTCACACCACAGAACTGAGAATATGGCAATACTAAAACGAGTTTCCTGTCATATCTCATATTGCTGAGAATGTTTCTCTTTTGTGTTCTTTCTGGACTCCAGGTGCAGAAGGTTGAATTAATCATCCTGCTATTCATGGCACATTATTCTCAGGATTCTGTGCAAGACCTCACTTTTTTTTTTTTTTCTAATGTTACCAATATTTGCTTCTAGTATTACTTGTTCATGTCCTCACAATTATGTATTTTCCATTTAATACAGAGTAAAGAGCAATTATAAAGTAATAATTAGTTGTATACCTATTCAAATTGAGTACTTAAAAAAATCTGATTTCCAAAGTTCATATTTTCCCCTGAAATCTGTGGTGAATTAATATCAGTTCAATAGTTTAATGAAAGGGACATGTAATGTAATGCAAATTTATTATGACCTATGTCAAAATAAACAGTTAAGTAAACAAAATGATTAGGCCAATTCCATCTAGTACTATTCCGGGCAGATATTAAAGCTATATATTTGCAGACCAAACAAAACTGGAATTTGAGTAATCACAAGGTAATTCATTAATGTGTGAGAAAAAAGTATCCAATTATTATCCATTCTCTTCATGTTAATGCTGTATTATCTGATTTGAATTATCCAGATGACTGGTTAAACAATTGCTTGTATCATTTATATATTATTTAATTTATTTAGACCTTTCCATTTTCTCTCTCAAAAATAAAAATAAAAAAAGAACTGAGACAGACCTTTGCCTATTTTTACATGGTTATAAAGTGCAAAATTCAAATTATATATTTTTCTATTAAATATCAACATATTCTTTCAGAAATCAGTTTTTTATACAGACTGTGGAACAAATTGCATGCTTAAACATATATCAGTGATTGTCTAATGTTGCCCATTTTTCTGTACAATATGAAAAAATGCATAAACTATAATGTCATTTAGTTACTTAAAATTAATGAACTGAATTAAAACTTTATGCCTTTGTACTTTGTATTTGGCAAAGATGATTTACCACATAAAGAAGTTGAGTTAAACACACACACACACACACACACACACACACACACACACCTAGTAATGTTTTTCTTAAGTGTAACCAGAGTCCAGAGTTGATGTTTCACAGATCTCTAAATGAAAGGTGAGAACAATGTGATCGGGAACAGTGGGTTATTTTCCAATGAGATTTCAGGCTTACTTTTATTTTTAAAGCAGGAAGAAAATTTAGATTTTCTGGCTCAACCTTCTCCCTTCACAGTTGTGGGAATGGGTTCAGTGCTTTGCCCAATGATGTCTTTAAAAAAATGAATCAAGTAAGAATTAAGACATCAATATGGATCTTTTGATTTTGGTTGGGGATATGTCTATTATTGGTTGATGGTTTGTAAATTTATAATGACATTATTAAAATCCCTTAGAGTAATTAGTGTGATAGGGTATACAGGATGTTTTGGAGAAACATGAAGAGATTAAAATGTAGGTTGTGGTAGATGAGGAACTGAAAATGAAAGAATGGAAATAAGAGGTGTGCTGAAACCCTGAACTTAGTGTGTATATTGGAATTAAGGAGGTAGAAAATCAAAGAAGATTGTGACTTCTGCACTTGGAGAAAAGAAAAATTAAGGAGACAGACAATTACTACCAAAACTAGAGTGTATATAACCGTACTCGTTTGGTGACTGGGAACTGTATGCTTATAGGCTTTGCACATGTGAGTCAAAAGCTAAAATTCAATTAAAATCAATACTTCCTAATAATTTCAAAGATTTCTCACTGCCTTCAGGAAATGTCCAAATTCTCAATAACTTTTAAAGATATAACTATGAAAATTATTTCATGATATCTTTTCAACAAAAGAGTAAGTTTACACAAAGTCTTTGGAGCACAGTCACAAGAATCATATATGCTAATGTTAAAAAAAAGTAGTTTTGTTCTCCAAATAACAACTGGATAGTAAATGGTGTAACTAGTATTAACACATTTGTCATATAGTTTTGAAAAGAAATTCTGTGCTGCTTTTGCTTCAACAAACTAATTTTAATAGATTATTTTAATTTGTGTTTGATTGTTTTTATTGTCCTTTACGGAGAACTTTCCAAAGATGTATTTTCTTATGAGGGTTAAAAAGTGCTAGAACTCTAAGGGAATGATGAGGTTAATAGTAATATTAACTTTATAAACTGTAGTGACTGCAAATCAGTCCTATAAAAATAACTGATTTAAATTTGTCTTACCCAGTGACAGAGGATGACAACACAAGCTTTCATACTTTTTGAGCATTAGGAAAGACTTTTTGTTTGTTATGACGTTAAGATTTTGTGAGCATTTGGATATGATAATTTGTTAACTTGAGAAGTTTGGAGAAAAATCCAGAAGAAAAATCATATTAGCTTTTGTATAGCAACACTAAACCTGAAATAAGAACAGTTTAACTATTGCCCTTTGCTGGAAATAGTAAAATACTTGCTTGGCTATCTGTGGTCTAGGATTCCTGACGGTCTTTGATGAGGGTAACAGGATTAGTAGCATACCTCAAAAATTAACCGTACATATTAATTTTATAATTAAATTATTTTGTAAAGAATATACACAAACTGGGAACCATTGTGTAGCTTTAGAAAACTGACCAGAAGTCATTCTTTAATAAGGGAACACTGGATTTTTTTTTTTTTTAAGAATTATGCTTGCATATATGTTTTTAAATTAGCATTTTATCTTGGAATATATATGTTTTTAATTGAAGCATAATTGATTATACATATACTCAGGGTACAGTGTTGACTGCCAGTTTTTATGTACCATATGTGATCAAATCAATAATATTAATGTGTTCATTATTACTTGCAAATTGTAATTATTCTTTGTGTTCTTTATCCGATTTCTCCCCAACCCCTCTCCCCCTCCCCATTTCCCACCTCTAGCAACCTCTAGGTTTGTTCTCTTCTTCTGAGAAAAAGCTTAATGCTTTATTGTGGTCTTCCTTCCTTCCTTCCTTCCTTCCTTCCTTCCTTCCTTCCTTCCTTCCTTCCTTCCTTC
>NW_007727508.1:166740-219143 GCF_000696425.1 Galeopterus variegatus
CTTTCTTTCCTTCCTTCCTTTTTAGTTCCCACTTAAGAGTAAGAACATGTTGTATTTCTCTTAATGTAATTTCTTTTTTTTTTTTTTTTTTTTTTTGTCTTTTTGTTTTTTTCCGTGTCCGGCAACGGATCGCAACCCTCAGTGTTGCCCCCGTACCGGACCGGGGACCGGCAACGGGATCGCAACCCTCGGTGTTGCTCCCGCGCCTCGCTCAGCCAGTGAGCGGGAACCGGTCCGCATGTGGGATCCAAACCCTCGGGCGGGAGCGCCGCTGCAGCGCACTATCCAGTGCGCCACCGGGCCGGCCCTCTCTTAATGTAATTTCTGTGCCTGAACTTATTTCACTTAATGTAGTTTTCTTCAAGTTTATTCGTGTGGCTGAGAATGTTAGTATTTCATTCTTTTTTATGGATGAGTAGTATTTCATTGTTTATATGTGCCACACTTTCCTTATTCAGTTGTCTATTGATGGACATTCAGGTTGGATGCATAGCTTGGCTATTGTGACTAGAGCTGAATGAACATGGGAGTGCAGATATCCCTTCAACATGATGATTTTCATTCCTTTGGGTATAGACCCAGAAGTGATTTTGCTGGATATCATGGTGGATCTATCTGTAGTTGTTTGAGAAGGCTTCACACTGTTTTCCACAATCGCTGTGCTAATTTATAGTCCTAAGAACAATGTAGAAGTGTTCCCTTTTCTTCACATCTCTACCAGCATTTGCTATTCTCAGTCTTTTTTTCATTATACCCAGTCTAATTGGGGTGAAATGATATCTCAATGTGGTTTTGATTTTTATTTCCTTGATGATTAGTTATGTTGAGCATTTTTTATGTACCTGTTGGCCATTTGTATGTCTTCCTTCAAAAAATGTCTAGTCAGCTCCTTTGCACATTTTTAATTAGATTATTTGTTTTTTTACCGTGAAGTTGTTTGAGTTCTTTGGATATTCTGGATATTAATCCCTTGTCAGATGTATGGTTTGCAAATATTCTCTCCTGTTTTGTAGGTTGTCTTTACACTCTGTTGATTGTTTCCTTTGCTTGTAGAAACTTTGCAATTTGTTATAATCCCATTTGTTCATTTTTTCTTTTGTTGCTTATGCTTTTAAGGTCATATTCATAAAGCCTTTGCCCAGTCCTACTTCCTGAAGTGTTTCCTGTATGTTTTGTGCTGTAGTTTGGGGTCTTATACTTAAGTCTTTAATCCATTTTGAGTTGATTTGAGTATATGGCGAGAGGTACAGGTCTAGTTTCATTCTTCTGCCTATGGATGTCCAATATTCCCAGCACCATTTATTGAACAGATCGTTTTTTTCCCCAATGTATGTTTTTGTTGCCTTTGTCAAATAAGTATGTGGGTTGATTTCTGGGTCCTCTGGTCTGTTCCATTGGACTGAATGTCTGATTTTATGCCAGTACCATGCTGTACTGGTTACTATAGCTTTGTAGTACAATATAAAGTCAGGAAGTGTTATGCCTCAGGCTTTATTTTATTTTATTTGTTTCTTTTTTTTTTTTTTTTTTTTTTTTTTGGTTGGGATTTCTTTGGCTATTCAGGGTCTTTTGTTATTCCATATGAATGGTAGGATTGTTTTTTTTATATTTCTGTGAAGAATGTCTTTGGCATCTTAGTGGGAATTTCATTGAATCTATAGATCACATTGGGTAGTATGTGCATTTTCACAATGTTAATTTTTCCAATCCAAGAGCATGGAATGCCTTTCCACCTTTTTGTGTCCTCTTTAACTTCTCTCAGTAGTGATTTGTAGTTCTTGTTGTAGAGCTCTTTCTCCTCCTTTGTTAAATTAATTTTTTTTTTTTTTTTGGTGACTACTGTAAATGGGCTTGCTGTCTTGATTTATTTTTCTGCTAGTTCATTATTGGAGTAGAAAAATGCCACTGATTATTGAATGCTGATTCTGTATCCTGAAACTTTACTGAAATTTTTTATCAGTTATAGGATTTTTTTTTGATAGAGTCTTTAGGTTTTTCTGTATATAGGATCATGTCATCTGAAACAAGGATGTTTTGAGTTTGTCTTTTCCAAACTAGATAGATGCACTTTATTTCTTTCTCTTGCTTGATTGCTCTGACTAGTATTTCCAATAGCACATTAAATAGGAGTAGTGAGAGTTGGCATCCTTGTCTTGTTCCTGTTTCTAATGGACGAACATTGGTGGTGAGTTTCTTGTATATAGCTTTTATTGTTTTCAGATATTTTCCTTCTATAACTAATTTGCTGATAGCCTTGTTCATAAAGCAATGTTGAATTTTATCAAATGCTTTTTCTGTGTCTATTGAGATAATCATATGTTTTTTAACCTTGGTTTTCTGAAGAAAGGTTTTATAGAGAAGTCATTTTTTAACTTCTTCTCTATATTAGAATCACCCATGAAGCTTTAAAGAATATGCCATTGCCTGGGCTGGAATCCAGATTAATCTCTAAGCAATAGATCCTATGTGTATGTGTATGCATATGTATCTCTATAAAACTCCCAAGGAGTCCAATATACAGTAAGCTGCCACTCTCAGATACATGCCTGGAAGTGAAATTGTGTAGGGTTACTTTTAAGTACACTAAGTATTTCTCTTTAAAGTGGTTTTACCATCAATATATAAGAGTTTTATCAATACCTAAAAGATCCTTATTAATACCTAATAATAAAAAGTGACTAATTTATTTTTTCTTTAAAACAACTTCATTTTTGTTTTAATATTTTCTTCCCTGATTGCCAGCTGTGTGCTACATGGCCATTGATTGAATGTAATTTTGTTTAAAGTTTACAAATAATGGAAAAATTCTCATTATGATCCCAACCTCAGTTTTATTAGTTTCAAAGGATACAAAATGGACCTACAGCACCTAGCCACACAACAGTTGCATTAGGAGGTCTTGCAACATCTCAGGTGCAGTTTCAAGGCATTTCCATCCAAGCCTGGGATGCCTTACTTGTAATAAATGAAGTGGAAAATTCCCCTACCATTCTAATGTATCTTTTGTATTTTGCTTGGCACTTAGCCTTTCTGGGATGGAGACTTTCATCACTGCCAGTGCTGAAGCAACTTGTCCGTCAGGAATTTCACACTAAATACTTCTGATAACCAGGTAGAGTTATTTTAATTATTTAAATTAAATTAATTACTAAGCTAACTAATTAACTTATTATTAACTTAATTATTTAAATTAAATTAATTTACTTATTTAATTGAGCAGCTAATTGTTGCGCATTTACTTTAAATTTCTACATTCTGAAGAGCAGAGGGTTTGGGGAAGGTATATCCTAGACTCCATGGGTCCTGGGGTAAGAGTTCATAGCAGTTCTTAATATTTTTATACAAACTAGTGAAATTGTACTTTTCCTATGTTTTTCTTTGTCATTCACATTTACTCTTCTGTAAATTACTTACTCATAGGCTCTGTTCATTTTAAATGTTATCTGTCTTTGTCTTATTGGTTTGTAGAAGTTTAAAAAATTCTGAATGCTAAATTTTTGGGGCTGAACTTGTATTTTTTTCCATCTGTGTCAATGTTTAAATTTTGTTTATATTTGTTATCATACTTTAAAGCTAGAAGGGACTCTAATATACATGGAAACACACACATATGTATGAAATATAGAGATATAGCTATATATCGGTATAGTTATATATAGAGAGATATATGTGCATGTACAACTTAAATTGGTTATTCTACAGATCGGTAAACTAAATATGTTTTGTTTAGGGATCTATGACAGTTAAGGACTGAAGGAGCCTAGAAACCAGATATTAATATCATCAATACTAGTATTATTAACAAAATGACAATTATTTTTGTTAATGTCCAGTTTAAGGAATGAATTTTGAAGGGAAGTCACTGAGGACACACATATAATATATGCAAACTGAAAAGTTTGTAACATTTACTTCCCTAATATTCTATGTTTCTAATTTTTACTTATTTAAAATGATAGCTTCATTCTGTATTTATCCCGTCATAAAATACATAAAGCAAAACAGGTCTCACTAGAATGACAAGCATGACTTTTAGCATCTAGAGAACATGACTCACTTTTTGTATCATAAATTGTATGACATATGGTTTTCAATCCTTATCAAATTCTCTGACTTGAAAATGAACCATATTTTCTCTCTTGAAGATTTGCATGACTTTACTGAGGCATGTTTGCAATAGCATTAGAAATAACCAACTGGACGCTTTCACCAAACAAGAGAGATGAATAGTATCTTTAAAACTCTCCAGTACAGTCACTTCCACTTCCTCAACCATTTAAAAATGAGGAAAATGTGACCTAGCTATGCACATTTCTGAACATCTCACATAAATTTAAAAATCTTACGGGAGATGAAAACACTTTAAAATATGAAATTCTTGGGCCGGCCCGGTGGCGCACTGGATAAGTGCGCCGCTTGGGAAGCGCGGCGGCGCTCCCGCCCGAGGGTTCGGATCCCACATACAGACCGGTTCCCGCTCACTGGCTGAGCGAGGCGCGGGAGCAACACCGAGGGTTGCAATCCCGTTGCCGGTCCCCGGTCCGGTACGGGGGCAACACTGAGGGTTGCGATCCGTTGCCGGACACGGAAAAAAGACAAAAAGACAAAAAAAAAAAAAAAAAAAAAAAAAGAAATTCTTAACTTCGAAGTGAGATATGTTATGTCTATGTTCGAATACACTTAATTATCCCAGAAAGCTGCCTTTCTTCTCCATGTTTCATTGCAGCTATTTGGGGTTTGAAGTTAATTTGTTACTCACTTTGGAATCAGATTTTTCAAGGCATTTACCACCTGGTTTGATTTGCTACATTAACCAAAGACCTGAGAACAAGTTGCCGCTCCTCATTTTTCTAGTTTCCTAAAATACATCTCTTAATTTACTTACTCTGATAAGCATAAGCTTCTCTAAACCATTGGAAAGTCTATTCTTATCTTGAGTGAAATTATAACAAATTTGATGTTTTAAACCATTAACTGCAACATCTTTTGATATAGGAAATATTAAAAACAACCTAAATGTTTACTAATACAATGATGGATAAATAACATATTGTTTATTCATATGATGAAACACTGTAAAACAATTAAAAATTATGAATTTACATAGATTTACACAGGTAGAACACAATAGTATAGTGTTGATCAAAGTGAAAAGTCAAGTTAAAAAATGTGTAAAGCATATCATTTATGTAATTTTATAAAGTAATCTTTTATGGTATGTATATATACACGCATATAATACACAGACATATATACACTAATGCATATACATATACACACACATACATACTACTAATAAATACAATAATAATATATACAATATACTGAAAAAATATGGTCCAAACTTATAATGATGGATGTTTTTGTGCTTGGTGGAATTGGGGGTTCATATCAGGAATAGGGTTAGAAGTTGAAGGGCACTCTGTATGCAACACTTCTTACTTTTAAGGAAGAAAATAAGATCTTATGAACTAATTGTGAGTATCTGTTTTATGTGTGTGTGTGTATATATTATAAAAACTTCAAGCAGATATGCCAGATGTTAACAATGCTTACTTACAATTTGTGTTATATATCAATTGCATTTTATTTTCTGATTTTCAAATAATTCTAATACTTGTGGTCACATTTTGAGCAGTGTTGTAGGTTAGCGTCTCAAGCTTACAGAGTATAGTCTTGTAATATATAAAATCGATTAGAAACTTAGAGAAAATTATGTTAAGTGAATTAAGCCAGGCACAGAAAGAGAAGTATATGTCCTCACTCATAATTTTAGGAACTAGAAAAGAAACCAAATAAAAATAAAAGAAAGAAAGATACAACAATCACAATGATATATTGAACTTTCAAAGGAGAAGAGCAGAACTGAAGTTACCAGAGGTGGGAAAGGGGGAAGGGGAGGGGGGTAAAGGAGGAATTGGTAAAGTGCCACAAAAAATGATCACATTGTATAATATTAAATATACTAACTATCCTGATTTGAGCATTACATATTGCACACAGGTATTGATATTCAACTCTGTACCACACAGATATGTACAATCAACTATATTTCAATTAAAAAAATAAAATTGATTAGGAGAAATGAAAGTCTTAACATTTGTATGTTTAATTAATAAATAAGAAAATTCCAGTGCATCATTTCTACTTTACACTGAAATTGTGTAAAGATTGATAAATATATAGACCAAAACCAAATGAAACCACCCTCTGAATGTCTGCCTTTAAAACATAGAACTTGGGCCAGCCCACGGCTCACTTGGGAGAGTGTGGTGCTGACAACACCAAGTTAAGAATTAAGATCCCCTTACCAGTCACCTTTAAAAAAAAAAAAAATACCAGAATATACTGGATATTCCCATGAGTATAAACATAACAACAGGAAGGAATACTACAATAATATTTATACAATATACTATGTATAATACATATTATATGTATTTATATAATAGCATATAATATTTTAGGAATACTCTATGTCTATTTAATATTATATCATAGAACTATAAATATTATTTATACTTATATACAACAAATTATATTTTAAATATATTATGATAGTATATTTATCTAGTGAAATCCTTTGATAAATTTTTGAATTAGTTCAAAATGTGAAAACGTAGATATGTAATTAAAAAAAAATTGACCATTTTATATTGAATTTTTTATGCATATAATATCTTTCAATGGCAAGCACACTGTTTATTCTTTGGCTATTTGGAGTCCAAAATGTATTTCTTCTTATCAACAAGTCTCATTGAATTACTTTGAATGACATAAAATAAGGTAAAATACTGACATTTATGATTAAGGGTTTTTATTAGTATGTTGCCATCAGTTTATATATGTGCAATCTTTTGAACTAAGAGAATACTTTGGCAAAGTGATAAGCACACAATTTACAATTCAAAAAATTAAAAATATGGTCTAAAAGAGATAGTTGTGCACCCATGTTTATAGCAGCATTATTCACGACAGTCAAGAAATGGAAGCAACTCAAATGTCCATCAATGGATTAATGGATAAAGAAAATGTGGCATATATATCCAATGAAGTGTTATTCAGCCTTAAAAAAAAAGAAAAAAAAAAAACAGAAATCTTGTCATATGCTACAACCTGTACAAATCCTGAGGATGTTATGCAAATGAAATAAGCCAGTCACAAAAATGCAAATACTGTATGATTCCACTTACAGGGGGTAGCTAACATAGCCAAATTCATAGAAAAAAGTAGAATGGTGTTTACTAGGAGCTAGGGGGAGGGGGAAATGGGGTGGTGGTGTTCAATAGGTACAGAGTTTCAGTTTTGCAAGATGAAAAATTTTCTGAATCTATGCTGCACAACAGTGTGAATATTCTTAATATTGCTGAGCCCTACACTCAAAAATAGTTAAGATGGTAAATTTTATTTGTGTTTTTCTTAGTCACAATTTTTTTTTTTAATTATAATTCAGACAATTTTTATAGCCTTGGAAAACGATGCCACTCTTACAGGTATCTAAACCAATATATGCAAACCTGTGATCAGTACAACCTTATGGTTCTTAAAGATAGTGCTAAAAGTCTGGGAGCTATTTTCAGTAACTCTCAAATTATATAATTATCCTGGCAGTCCAAAAACAATGCTAATACAGACCAGGACCATACAGATGGCTGGTGAGAATGACAAAATTGTTTTGAAGGAGGCTAAAGTAGAATCATAATGAGTGTATATTTTAAAGATCCAATAGGGAAAAACTAACTAAACAAAAAAGATTGTGCAGCTATATAGCAAGGAAGTAATCGCAGCATAGATCAATGTTGTTTGGAGTTTACTTCGTGCTTCCTCCAGTGACATCTTAGAATACTTTATTTCAATTAGTGTTTTTTAGTATTTACTTTTTTTCTTCATTTTGGAATTTTACATGCTATTTTTTTGAGCAAAACTGTAGAGATCTGTCAGCTAGATGCTTTATGTACCTAGTGGCAAAATGAAATTGAGGAGCAGACTAAAATGTGTCTGCAAAATTTTACAATTTTTGAATTTAGGAACTACTTAAAATATACACATGTGTGCACATGTTACAGACAGTCATAAATCATGATTTAAGAACCCACACTTTGACTCAAAAAAAAATTACATTTCTCAGTTAGTCCAATTTTATAAAAACTATAATATTCTGTTTTTATTATAACTTTAATTTTGAATAAAATTGATATATATAATTTTGAATGAAATTGAATATTTATGTTTTTTTAACTTCAGAAAGTTTATTTGATTCTCTATGGAATTTGGAATAAAGATACTTCGTTTTCCATGTATCTTTATTATTAGCTGTGGTAGCATTACTTTTATATTTTTATAAAGTTTCTTTCAATTGGTGTGCCATTGTAACTACTCTGGTTTATAAATTAAGGTATCTATTTAGTAAACTGCTATAGTTCTAAATAGCCTTTAAGGAAGGATTGCTTAGGCACCCACATAGATACTCTGAAAGGTTACAATTAGAAGAGTTTCTGATCAAGGATGGTTAATTCTAGAGTGTATTATTTAGGTTTAAGTTTGTTGACAAGTGATAAAAAGTCCACAAGTAATAGTGACATAAGCAGGATAGAAGCTTATTTCTCTTTTGGTTAAATGTACAGTTATATTACCCAAGGCTGGCATACTGAATCTAGGATTGTCTTAGTACCTTTGTGTCACTATAATAAAATACCACAGACTGGGTAATTTATTAATAATAAAAATTTATTTCTCTCAGTTCTGGAGGTTGGTAAGTTCAAGGTCAAAATCTGAGCAGGTTCAGTGTCCGGTGAGAACTGCTCTCTGCTTCCTGGATGGTGTCCCATTGCTGCGTCCTTCAGAGATGTGTCTTCACATGGTGGATGGATGGAAGTAGCAAATTTGCTCCCTTAAGCACTGTTATAAGGCACTAAGCCATCCATAACTGCAGAGTCTTCATGGCCTAATCACCCCCTAAAGGCTCCACCTCTTAATACTGTTGCACTGGGGATTAACTTTCAACATGAATTTTAGAGGGAACACAAACATTCAAACCATATCGATGATCTTCATATACCCAGACTTCCACTCTCTTGTACCACTGACCTCAACATGTGTCTTCCACATGTGGACAAAACATGGTTCTCAAGCTCGAGCCATCAAATATTCTCAGCCAGCAGAAGGCAGAGGAGAAGAGCAGAAGGGCATGCCATTTTCCTCTGAGAATAAATTCTGGGTGAAATATGCATCACTTCATCATTTACATTACTTTAGCCTGACTATGCACATGGGCACATCATGCCATTAAGAAGTGTTGGAAAGGTAGTCTTTATGCTCTTTGGTATGTGGCTAGCTAAAAGTTGAGAGTGTTTATGTTGTACAAGTATAGAAAAGTAAGATTGTGGAATAATATTCAAACACTTGGAAATGTCGGTTGGCCTGAGCACCCGTATGTGTACCTGAAAAAGAATCTTGTTATTTAGGTAAAAATCTCCAGTTCTAAGTGGTGAAACTTTATAGTAAGTTTTTGTTATTAATGTTTTCAAGACTCGGTAATATATCAGTGAAGGATAGTTGAGCTTGTCATAAATTGGCAGATTCTGTAAAGGTAAGTTTTCTTATATTGGAAGCGGAGAGCTTCGTCAGTTGACACCTGATAAATCCAAATATCTGGAACAGTGTCTGGCACAACAGACATCTAATTGAATGAAAGATAATTGGATATATTAATGTTGAATATAAATAGTAGAGCATTTATCTTTGCTTGTGAAGCATAGACAGGCTCAGAATTCAGGGTAATAATGATATATTGGCCATTTCTAAATCCACAGAAATTTGTAGAGTGAGTTACTATGCAGAGGACATGAGTAATTCTTCAGGACTCTCTCTGTTTATTTCTCACTGAATTGTGAACAGCAGTATTCTACGTCCTGAAGCTAGATACTCCTATACTTGAGATGGCATCAAGACATTCTACTAAGCCAAAAATTACACAAAAACATGAGAGGGCTTGCAGGTCCTTCATCACATGGAACCATGGCCTTGTTTTAAAAAATAAGGGTGAGTAGTGGTTCTGTGTAGGATCCAAAATTTAGAAAGTGACAAATTTGTTATAAAGATTAAATAATATTTTCTATTTTTTATCTCTTACTGTGTAAAAAAATTATTTCAAAACTTAGCAACCTAAAACAAAAAAACAAAATAAAAAATTCAGTATGTCACATAGTTTTTATGGGTCAGGAATCCAACAGCTGCTTAGCTGGTGGCTCTGGTTCAGAGTCTTTTATGAGATTGTGGTCAAGCTGTTGTCTGAGGTTGCAGCCCCTGAAGGCTTGTCTGTTGCTGAAAAATCTGTGTCCAAGCTCACTCATGTGGGTGTTGGCAGAGGATTACAGAACTTCGCCAAGTGGGTATCTCCAAAAGGCTGCTCAGATCATGAATTCACTCAGAGGAAGAGATGAGAGAGAGCAAGAGAGAGAGAAAGAGAGAGAAACCAACCAAGACAGAAGCCGCGGTCTTTATAACATAATCTTGAAAGTAAACATATAACACTTCTGCTGTACTGTGTGCAATTGGTAATGCAGACTGATCATGCTACAATGTGAGACAGAACTCACGAGAGTGAACACAGAAGAGTGTGAATACCAAGAAGGAAGGAAAATTGGGAGCCATCTTGGAGTCTGGCTGTCACATATGTATTAAGCACTTAGCACCACAGCGCTGTAAAAACTAAATAAATATGGTCACTACATGAAACAGTCTAAGATATTATTATAATCTTTTGCCAGATCAGGAAAATGTGTTACAAAGGTTTTATGTTTCATTTGTGGTCACAAAGTTAATAAGTATCAGCTAATGATAAATCTTACTTTTTGATGCCAAAGCCCATGAATTTTTTTTTTGTACTGAAAACAAAGACAAGACAAAAACCTCACTGTTCTCTCCGGTATGTGTCCACATGAGCATTTATATGCATGTATACATATAACATGCCAAAAATTGAACTCCTGACCTTCTCCTTGCTCCAAACCTGTTCCTCTCCTATCTGTCCTAAGTTAATGGCAACTTCATATTTACTTTCTCAGACCAGAATTTGGAATCAGTTTTTCTCTCACACTTTACACACCATCTATCAGCAAATCTCAGCTGAACTTCTCAATCACTTCTCTCTTTTTAGTACAAACTACTCTGGTCCAAAATACCATCATCACTCACTTAAATCATTGCAATAGTCCTCTTCAGTTTATTCTTTATGCAACAGACAGAAAGACCCTGTTTAAATTCCGTCATTTTATGCCACTCCTCTACTCAAATATTTCCAATAACTTTCCATGTCACTCCAAGTTAAAGTCAAAGGTATCTCAAGGTCCCACACATATTAGTCCATTTTTACATTTCTGATAAATCTCTTATGTTTCTTCTCTTCACTCACTGTATATTCTATATTTCTTCCCTTTATTCATGCCATGCCTACCTCACTTGTTTGGATCCCTATCAATTTTATAAACACTCAGGACTGTTTAAATGGCTTATACCTCTGCTTGGTACTTTCTTACCTAAAATTTTTATTCCTCAGGTTTTTACTCAACTACAAATTTCAGTGAGGCCTTCCCCAATCACCCTGATTAACTTTCATGCTCCTTCCCTCCCTAGAATTATCTTCATCCCAATTATAAATTTTCCTTAGTAATTAGCAGCATCTGATACACTATTTGTTTTACTTCTTTTTTATGCGTGTTTTGCTTTTTGTGTTCTCTTAATCAAAACATAGGTACACTTGAACTACAAGTCCAGAACTTTTATTTGTTTTGGTCACATAAAATATAGTTAGGGGAAACCCGTTAATAGGGAAAGAAATGCACTACATGATAATTAAGTAAACTCATCACAAATAATCATAGTCATAAATGTGTATGCATCAAACAACATAGCCTATGACAATATTGAGTGAAATGACAGAATTACAAGCCACTAAAAAAATAAATTTAAATTGACACTCATGGATAAAGCTTTTAATTAACTTATGTTATTGAACAACAACAATAATAATATGAAGAAATGGGACATAGTAATTAATAAGTCTGATCTAATATTATTTGCAGAACCCTATAAACTGCTGCATCCAGTGAAGATTAGATATATGCTTTTCAAATTAGCATGGACCATTTACAAAATTTAACAGATACCTGCCATCTGACCTAACAATGCCACTCAAAGTATTTACCCAAGAAAAACATGAAAGCATATTTCCACACAAAATCTTGTATGCAAATACTTACAGCGGCTTTATCCCAAAACACCCAAAACTAAAATAACACAATGTTCATCAGCAGGTGACTGCATTAACAGATTGTGGTATAACTATTTGGTGAAATTTTATTTGGCAATGAAAAGGAATAGATTATTGCTGTAACTCAATCACATGAATATTTCAAAGTCATCGCACTAAATGAAAAATGTAGATGCAAAAATACTAATTTCAGTATGATTTTATTAATACAACATGCTAGAAAGGTCAAAACTTTGGTGACAGCAAGAGCATATCAATGGTTGCCAAGGACCAAGGAAGGGAAGTAACTGCAAAGACATCCAAGGGAAATTTTAATGTGATGACAATGTTCTGTATCATGATTATTGTGATGGGTACTCAACTACATTTTGCAATACTAATTGAAATGGACACTTAAAGTGGCGAATCGTGTTTTATGTAAAACTTACCTTATATATTTGTGAGATTAAAAACAAATTCAAAACATAAAAGAAAGGATCCAACAAACCAAAACTAAACACAAAAATAAAAAATTGCCCAAATAGACTATGCAAATAAGCTTAACAATAAAAGGCATTTTACAGCCTTAAGATTTGCCAAATTTTTAATAATTTATGTAGTAATCTTACAAGTAAAAATAAAGACAACAGATAATAACTAAATTTTGTAATTAATGCTCAAAGTTGAAAATGTTACTAAATGTTTCCTCAGGAAATGGAAGCTTGCTTCATTCTCTATCAAACAGTAATTTTATTAATTCAGTTCCAATGACTAAGCCCTTGGCTCAAAGACCATATTATAACAAAATTTTTAAAAATCATTATTAAGGTGAAAGGAAAGGGTTTATATCCTTACCTCTCACCATATCCCAAAATCAACTCAAATAGACTAAAGACTTAAATTTAAGACCTGAAACTATAAAACTCATAGAAGAAAACATAGGGGAAACACTTCAGGATGTAGCACTGGCCCTCAAAAGCACAGGCAACAGAAGAATAAATAAATAAATTGGACTATGCCAAATTAAAAAGCTTCTACACAGCAAAGTAAAAAATCAACAGAGTGAAAAGATAACCTACAGATTGGGTGAAAATATTTGCAAACTATGCATCCCAGAAGGGATTAATATCCAAAATATAGAAGAAAAACAATTCAATAGTAAAAAACAAACCATCTAATTTAAAAATGGGCAGTGGAAAGAATAGAATCTTCTTCTCAAAAGAAGATGAACAAATGGCTGAAAATTCATGAAAAAATGCCCAACATCACTAATTATCAGAGAAATGCAAATCAAAACTACGTTGAGATGTCATCTGTATTAGTTGTTTCTGTTGCTTATATAACAAAATACACAGAACTGGGTATTTTATACAGAAAACAAAAATTTATTTGCTTACAGTCTCTGAAACTAGGCAGTCCAAAATCCATGTGGTGGTGGCAACAGTGACCCAGGGATCTCACATTGCAAGATGATGGAAGCAGAGAGCAGAGAGCAAGAGAGAGACTCTCCTCTGTCTTCTCTTAAAGCTCCCAGAACCACACCCCTGACAATCGTCTTTAATCCATTCACTACTTCATGGTCCTACAATCCAATCACCTCTTCAAGGCTCCAACTTTCAATTATCCTAATAGGATTTCCCACCTTGTTAACAGTCCCAGTGGGGGCTAAGTTTCTAATACTTGAAACTTGGGGGACACAATTTAAGCTTTAATGAGTTTTGGGGGGACATAGTTCAATCCACTATGTCATCTCTTCTCAGTTAGACTGGCTATTATCAAAAAGACAGAAAATAACAAATGCTGACAAAGATGTAGAGAAAGAAGAACCATTATTCACTGTTGGTGGGACTGTAAATTAGTACAGCCATTATGGAAAACAGTAAGGTTTATCAAACAACTACAGATAAAACTACCATACAGTCCAGCAATTCCTCTGGTGTATACCCAAAGGAATAGAAATCATCATGTTGAACAGTTACCTGCACACCCATGTTAATTGCAGCTATGTTTAAAATATCCAAGATACAGAACCAACATAAATGTCTATCGAGATGATTGGATAAAGAAAATATGGTACATAAACTTGATGGAATTCTATTCAGTCATAACAAAGAAAAAATTCTGCCATTTGCAGCAATATGAATGAGATTTGAGAAAATCATGTTGAGTGAAATAAGCCAGTCACAGAAAGAGAAGTACCACATGTCCTCACTCACAGGTGGGAGAGAGACAGAGAGACAGAGAATGAGAGAGACAGAAAGAGAGAGAGAAAGAACAATTACAGTAATGCATTGAACTTCAAGAAGAATAGAACAGAACTGTGGTTACTAGAGGTGGAAAAGGGGAATGGGGGAAGGGCGAATAGCAAGAAATGGGTTAATAGACACAAAGCAGCTAGTTACAAAAAATAAGTTCCTTCGATGTACAGCTGAGCTAAGCATCTACAAATAACATTAATTTATTGCATGTTATCAAATGGCTGGAAGAGAGAAGATCAAATGTCCTCAACAGAAAGAAACAATTATGTGTTGTAACGATGAATATGCTAATTATCCTGTCTTGATCATCACATATTGTACACAGGTATTGATATTCTACTCTCTACCCCACAAACATGTATAGTCAATTAAGTTTCAATTCATCATATTTTTTAAATTTTTATTGAACCATAATTGATTATACATATTTTCAGCATTGATTGCCATCACCTGTGTGCAATGTATGTTGATCAAATCAATACTATTAGCATATTTTTATTACTTATTCTTTATGCCCCTTATCTAGTCTCTCTCCATCCCCTCTCGCTCCCCACTCCCACCTCTAATAAACCTAGATTTGTTCTTTCTTTCTGAAAGAGTAATGGTTACTTTCTTGATTTGTTGCCTGGATGATCTGTCCCATGCTAAGAGAGGAGTGTTCAGGTCCCCCACTATTATGGTAGAGCAGGTGCTTCTTCTATTACTCTGGAGTGGGCTTTCTGGAGAGAGACACCCCCTTCTTTTCTTTGGTCTCTGCTGGGGACTCTCCTTATGCCAATGCAGTCCAGTGGCTGGTGGGCCACCTGCACATGGCTGTGGCTACTGCTGTGGTGTCTAGCCAATTTTGTGGCAGCCACGGCCATCGTGATGGATGTTGTGGGCCACCCATGTGGAAGTGGTGTTTTTGGTGTGCTCCTTGACTGGTTGCTGGTGGGGAGTGGTGGCTCTGGCTCCATACCTCAGGGCCCTGGATGGGCCCCATGGTGGCTGTGGTATGCCTGGATGCAGGAAGAGAGGCAGGTTTCAATTTTTTACAAAATGTTAAAATTATAAAATAAATGAAGAAAGTGCATAGATAACTAAGAAAAGGATTAAGTATGAAATACCCCAAGGCTTGGCTCTAAGGAAACGATACCTTTAACACAGAAAAACAGTGAATGAATCATTATGTTGAAACATTCAGACAGCAGGGGAGGCAAAGAAACAACCAGTGAGTCCCTCACTAGGGCAGAGAAATGACGTTGAGGTGCTGATTGAAGAGATGTGTTTGTTCTTCAGAGATGAACTCCAACATCACCTCCTCTCAGAGTCTCCCTATGGGAGCCCAGACTCTGAATTAGTAGCTTCCTTTTCCCACAGCTATTCGAATAAACACTTCCACCATTTTTATTATGAATGACTTTAGACTTTATAATTTGTTTATATATTTTCTTAGGATCAGAACTTACAAATAAATAAAACAGTTCATGGACATTTTCAGACAGAAAGGAAAATGTTTTATGGAGGTAGATACGGCATAAATAAAAGTTTGACAGATAGAAGAGTGTCTACACTATTTCACTGAGACTTCAAAAGATTTAACTTGAACCAGTGTAGTGAAGTTGAGGAGATGTAGATATTGGGATTCCAGATATTAAATGCGAATTCGCAGATAACCCAAAGACTTTAATCTGAGGCAAAAAAATGTTTTCATTTTGTGTAAAGCAGTGGTTCATTTTAGAATTATAAGGAGATTTTTATTTTTAATACTAATTCTGAGCCCCTGGCCAATACATACTGTGACAATAGAGCAAGGTGGAGCTCAGGCATCAGTACTTTTTAAAAACTCTCCAAAGTGAGTCTGACGCAGAGACAGGGTTAGTATCAGGTCAAGAGAATAGGTATGTGGTAGGAATGGATGAAGACTGAGTCAATATCTGATGAGATTGGTATTCTATGTTAAGAAATTCAGTCCACATCCTATAAGAAAAATGAGATACTTAAGCAAATGGAATTGTTTTTTGATTTGAGGAGGACAGTAATTTGATGGAGTGATTGTACTTAGAGAGGAAAAAGAGAAAAAAGCTTGTGAAAAGGAAAGGCAGTAGATGAAGTTAGCTTTGAATGTAGTAAAGTGAAGACCAAAAACAGAAACAAAATTTGCAAGACTTTTCCAGATGGAACAATTAGAATTTGATGGCCTTTTGGATGGGATGGGAAGACAGATGTCTAGGTTAGATACTTACTCTGAAAGAAAGCTAGATAGAGATGTCGGGAGGCTTCAATAATGCTGATCTTGAGGAATTAAATACTTTTTATTACTAATATTAATACCTAAACATCTTATTTTTTCTCTTTTCCTATTTTAATATTTTTTAATTGAAACATGTTGATTATACATACTCGTGGGGGACAGAGGTGAATACCAGTACACGTATACAATGTGTGATGATCAAATCAAGGTAATTAGCATTACAAACTCAATCGTTTCATTATGAAGAGAGGACACTCAATCTCCTCTCTTCTAGATATTTGATAACATGCATGAAATTATTGTTACTTGTAGATGCCTAGCTCGACTATACACCCATAGAACTTATTTTCCTATCTAGCTGTTTTGTGTGCATTAACCAACCTCTCAGTATTCCCTCTCACTCCCCTTCACACCTCTAGTAACCACAGTTCTGCTCTCTCCTTCTGACACCTCAATATACTCTTCATTCTCTCTCTCTCTCTCTCTCTCTCTCTCTCTCTCTCTCTCTCTCTCTCTCTGTCTCTCTCTCTGTATGTGTGTGCATGTGTGTGTGTGTTTGTCTTTATTTCTTTTGTTCCCACCATTGAGTGAGACCATGCAGTATTTCTCTTTCTGTGCCTGGCTTATTTCACTTAACATAATTTTCTCCAAGTTCATCCATATCATTGTGAATGGCAGAATTTCATTCTTTTTATTCTTTTCTATGGCTGAGTAGTATTCCATTGCATATATATACTATATTTTCCTTACTTAGTCACCCGTTGATGGACATTTACGTTGGATCCATATCTTGGCTATTGTGAATAGACCTGAAATTAACATGGTAGTGCAGGTATCCCTTCAAAATGATGATTCCATTTCTGTGGGTATATACCCAATACCGGCATTGCTGGATCGTATGGCAGTTCTATCTGTAGTTTGAGAATCCTCCATACTGTTTTCCATAATGGCTGGACTAATTTACAGCCCCACCAACAGTGTATGAGGGTTCTCCTTTCTTTGCATCCTCACCAGCATTTGTTACTTTCTTTTTATTTTGATAATAGCCAGTCTAACTGGGGTGAAATATATCTCAATGTAGTTTCTATTTGCATTTCTCTCATGATTATTGATGTTGAGCATTTTTTCATATATCTGTTGGACATTTGTGTGTTTTCTTTTGAGAAATTTCTATGTAGCTCCTTTGCCCATTTTAAAATCAGATTATTAGTAGTAGTAGTAGTATTAAGTTGTTTGAGTTCCTTTCATATTCTCAATATTAATCCCTTATTGGATGCATAGTTTACAAATATTTTCTCCCATTCTATAGGTTGTCTTTTTACTCTGTTATTGTTTACTTTGCTGTGCAGAAGCTTTTTAATTTAATATAATCCCATTTGTTTATTTTTCTTTTGTTGCCTGTGCTTTTGAGGTCTTTTGTCAGTCCTGTATCCTGGAGTGTTTCCACTGTATTTTCTTCTAAGAGCCAAACATCATACTTTTATTACTCATTTGGCACTGTGATCTGTAAGTCTTCAAAAACACTTCAATTCTTCTCCATTGCAAATAATAACTATTTTTTAAAAATCTACTTGGTTGCTTGCTTATATTCTAAATGTTGTTAGGAGTGTATGAAAGGAAAAGCCAATCTAAACTAATTCCCACAGTATTTCTTTCTTTCTTCCTTTCTTTTGTTTGTTTGATTTTTGTTAATGTGGAGAGACCAAGCAGAACAGGATCTCAGGTGGTTTGCCATATTCTGCCTTAGGTCCTTGACAGAGTAAATTAATAAGCCCTAGTGGATTCAATCCAATTTTCTTCTGGTAGATTTTTGCCACCCTGAAAATTTTATTGCTACACCTCAGAAATTTTTTAGTGCAGAATGAAGCACCCTTGAGTTATCAAAGCTTACTGTGACCCGATGCAATAGATTGAGTCAATTGTACTTTGTTTTGCTTTACTGGTCCCATCCAGAATCGCTTTATAAAAGTTTAAACACAGTAACAGTAATGTCAGTTACATTGGTCCCATTCCTACTAGAAATACCAAGAAATTCTTACACTGCTTCTGGTGGTCAGAAAAGTGGAACTCAGGTTTATAAATAGTTGTACGTTGCAATAAAAGAAGCTGAGTAATGGGAAAGTTATCGGATGGGTTACAAATGAGCATAAGTTCTAGCCTACAGTGATTCAATGTAGCATACCTAAAGAATAAACAGAAATGCAAAATCACTTGTAAAGAAAAGCTTTTTCTTTTCTGTATGTGGGAATTATTTTTGGAAGTCGCATGTCATTAATTTCTCACATGACAATTATGAGTATGGAATGTATTCAACTTGTCTTGACAAATATCTCACAGAGAGTGAAATATTGCTATGATTCTATCAAAACTTTTCTCAAATATTCAGGCAGTGAAGTTCTACTACTTTCCTTTATTTTTTAAAGGAATGTACTTATTTTTAATTGAAAAGTATTGATCATAGATATTTGTAGGGTACAGAGTTGAATATGAATACATGTATACAATGTGTGATGATCAAATCAGGGTAGGTAGCATATTTATTATCCCAAAACTTGGTCATTTCTTTGTGATGAGAACATCTGATCTGCTCTTTTATAGCCATTTGACTACGTACAATAAATTACTGTTAACTACAGATGACTTGCCCTACCACTAGAACTTACTTTTCCTATCTAGCTACAATTTTTTTTTTCTTTTCCGTGACTGGTAAGGGGATTGCAACCCTTGGCTTGGTGTCGCCCACACTGCACTCAGCCAGTGAGTGCACTGGCCATTCCTATATAGGATCTGAACCCGGGGCAGGAGCGTCGCTGCGCTCCCAGCGCCACACTCTCCTGAGTGCACCATGGGGTCGGCCCCTCTAGCTACAATTTTGCATCCATTAACTAACCTCTTCCTATACGTCTCTACCTCCTCCCCATCCCAGCCACTAGTAACTACAATTCTACATTCTATTTCTAGAAGTTTCTTGTATTATTTAAAGCAAACAAAGACACCTGATTTTTACATTGGAAAGGCATGGCAGAGAAAAAGGATCAGATAAGTGAAGTGTGTATTATGGCCACATCTGAAAAGTTGATGTATGACTACTTAACATCAGAAATCCTAAAATTATTACCCTTAGAATTCCACTACTGACTCCACAACATTAATGTACTGTCTGAAATAATGTGTACAGTGGTAATTTAAAAAAAAATTGTAAAGGCATAATTTGTCGGGTCCGCCACCAGCCAACCTGAACAGCCCTAGCCTCCTTCCTTTTGGTGGGCGAGCAAATGGCCTGGATTCCTCTTTCCCTCCGGTCCCCATTGGGAGAAGATGGGGGAAGAGAGCCATGAAGAGAGGTGAGCACAGCCGCCGGCCCCAACCAGCCCGTTAAAGGACACTCAGACGTAGCGGGTGTTCTGTCTAGCAGTTCTGTTTATTATCACACAGGCACTTGCTTTTAAAGGCAAATGGGGAAGGGAGGTTTTTACATCCTCCAATCAGCTTAAGGGTTCTGTGTCAATGCCTATCTATTGCAATCACGCAGTGTTCACAAGCACGGAAGTGCGTATTTGGCCAATAAGGGCTAAGGCAAGGTTCCGGCAGACACTCCCACCCTACTTCCTCCCGGCGCGTCTTAGGCTGCCACATTAATATGCCCTTGTGGGCCCATAATGGCACTGCTTGTAATGTCACTTAAGGTGGTGTTAGTTTTTAAGGCCCAACAATAATTAATAATAATTCCAATCAATTTTTCTCTTAAAACAAATTTTGAGTGTAAATGGATTCTTTCTATTTTAGATATAAGCAAATAGTTAAGTGCCAAGAATGGACATCAAAGGCTATTATTTTGGTACATATTTCATAATATTAACTAGTTCAATTGTGCAAATTCACCAATATAATATTAGGAATCAAAGAGGTGAAATCACCCATTTACTCAAGATAATGCATCTCTTGCTTCCAATAAGCTGAAGATCTTTAAAGTACAAATTTGGTTCTATATCTTTAAATTTATTTATCAGATAAATATTGTAACTAATATTAGTAAGAAAAAAATACGATTTTAGAACTGCATGGTTCATAAGCAGAATATTTCAACATTTTAAAAAACATTGAAAAGTTAAGTCAAATTAGTGAGTCATCTTAGTAAACACACTTAGTAGACTGACTTATTTTTTATTGCAACTAATACCAATCAAATCAGTTCTCAGTCCCTACAGGTACTTGATTCAATTGAAAAGAAATGTCTCTTACCCTGCTAGGATAAATACCATCTGATTAATTGGTGACATCCTCTGATTGACATGTAGTTCAAGATTACAGATTATCATTTTATTTAAAGCAGATTTGTCTACTATTTGTGTGTTTTATTTCATTTATTTGCTTTAAAAAATACTATGGAGTTCTTTGTATCTTACCTTTATTTTTTGACACTATGAACATAGGTATTACTAAAAAGTAGAAGAAATATAGAGAAATGAAAAACCTGCTCCAGTATATATTTTTCTGAAGGCACACAACTAATGATTTTATAATATACATAATATGAAGTATAAATCATTAAATATTTTACAAATATTAGTTAAAATCTTCAGTAAAATTATTTGAGTAACTTTTCTGAATATGTAAAACATGAATTGATAATAAGATTTCCCAAAACAAAAAATTCCTCAACGTATCTCTGAGGAGGAAATACTATTGATGTCCTTGATTTCTTAGTATCTCATGAATGGCAAAAATCTTAAATTAATTGTAGTGTGTGTTTAGGGGAGAATGACATGTGAGAAGACTCTGTAAATATAAGTTTTCGACCAGGCAAAAAGCTTAAGATCCTTATTGAAATCTGAGTAATCTGCCACAAGATAGCAAGGCAGCAGGTGATTTGCAGGTCAATCAGCAAGGACATATATCATGTCTGGTTAGAATCAAAACCAGTATCACATCCAAAGGTAGTGAATTCAGTATCCCTGCTTTGATCGGTAAGCAGATAAAAGAAATGTGGTAGATCTCTATACTTGCTCATCCTAAATAACTGTAACTTTGTGTCCTTTGACCAACATCTCTTCCATTCACCCCGCCTCCCCACCCCTGATAACCACCATACTAACTATGCTTCTGTGAGTTCCACTTTTGATATTTCACACATAAGTCATATCATACAGTTTCTGTTTTTTCCGTGTCTGGCTTTTTAACTTAGCATAATGTTCTCCAGATTCATTCATGTTGTCTCAAATGGCAGAATTTCTTTTCATGGCTAAATAATATTCCATTGTGTGTGTGTGCATCACATTTAAAAAAAAAATCCATTGATATATGGATGGACACTTAGGTTGTTTACACATCCTGGTTATTCTGAATAATTCCATGAGGAACATGTAGTGAAGATATCTCTTTGAGACAGTGATTTCATTTTCTTGGATATATACTTAGAAGTGGGATAATCTTGAAGTTTAATCTTGAATGTCAATAAATCTTTATGTACAAATATTTTTATTAGTATCAATGATGGAATGAGAACATGATTAATTGAACTATTCTGTGTGGAAATTAGGCATGATTACAAAGACTTAATGTGCCAGTGCTTAAAAAATAATAGGTAAACTAACAAGACACAAAATGCATATGACTAACTACAATGAAAAAGTTCTGCACCAGAAGATCACCGGATTAAAAATGTTAACACTATTTTAACCATTTTGAACCTTTTTTTTTGGACGGCCAGGCTATGATTCTCATTTACTTTCTTTTCCCCTTTTACATGGCATACATTAAGTATTGAACACATTTTCATTTTTATTTTCAGAAAGTATCTATATGAAAATGATTTCATATAGATACTCGTCCTCATTCTCCTTTAAGAGAGCATACATTTATATTTTCGTATTTTGTTAATAGGACTAAGTGGGAAACCTCAGATATCTTTTACTTTTCCTTCCTACTCAATCCCAACATTCAGTCAGTTACCGAGACACTTTGATTCAACCTTTAAAATATTTTGTGTCTGTGCTGCCTGCTTTCTATACCCGCTGCTATTGTTTTTGTTTAAACATCCTGTTTTCTGCAGGAATGTTAAAATAGCCTCCTAACTGGTGTCCTTGGTTCCAGTCCAGCTCCGTCTCCTGCTTTTGCCTCAATTCCTCTTCCAAGCTGCTGCCAAAAAAGATATTTCTAAAACACAATCTTGGTCATGCTATTGTCCTGATTAAAAAACCTGTGATAACTCTCTGTTTCATACTATATTAGATACTTTATCATGTCACTCAAAACTTTCAGCATTCTGGCTTCAATTTGCCTTCATTGATTTATCTTTTGCCTTTAACCCCAGTTTGTGTGTGTGTGTGCGCGCGCACACACACACACACACAACCATATACCTTACAGAGCATCCAGATATACATGATACTTGCCATTGTTCTAAGACTTCATGCATTTTCACTTTTGTGTATTTGTATGGTATTCTCTCTACTTGACATGTCCTTCCATTCTTTCTAAACCTGGCAAAATCTTATATGTTCTTCAAAGCACAATTCAAAAGTTGCCTTTTCACATACAAATATTAAATCATATCTGTCAGCACTCCCAGAGGGTTCTATTTATACAGCTCATATTTCACACTGTATCAGAAACTGCTCTTTGCTCGCTTTTGCCATTATGACTAGCTATGCAATTAGTTTCTAGGAAGCAGCGACTATCAACTGGTCATCTTTTTCTCTTCAGTATCCTGAACTCTAGACTGCATATTGTAGATGCACTTTCAACAATCCGTGAGTTAAATATGAATAAACAATTTCCATTAAACAATAACTCATTTACTTATAAAGATTTTATATTAAGTTTCCTTTATTATTTATCTATTCTAGGGAGCTAAATGTTGCTATATATCTGTTATGTGCTGTTTTATGCTCTTTCCCATTCGTTACTGGATGTACTGTAATCTGCTTTTCAGTCCCACAACTTAATTGAAGAGATTCTCTTTATGGTCTCCAGTGACAAGACATATTGCCAAATTCTAAGATCCTGTTTAACTCTTTTTTGAATAATTAATTTCTATTAGTTTTATAGCACTTTTCTTACTTAAATGGACTTCAACATTTGAGTCTCTTAAACACTGTCTCATTTTTTAAAATTCACTTTCCTTTGGTTATTCCCTTCCTCTCCCATACTGGTATTTTTCTAACTCTCCGGCCATTATATCATATCTCAGGCCACTTTAAGGATTCCGTTTTACATTTAACTCCTAAAATGTTAGTTATTCCTTCAACTTCTCTTTTGTGTAATCTACATATCTTTCTTTGTCTCTGATATAGTCCCCTTCAATAAATCCTCAGCATTGCAGATCAAATGCTTTTTGAAAAATGTAAATCTCATTGTTTCAGTTTCCTATCTAAAACCCTTATGATCACTATAAATCTGTTTATGTAACATTTTTCTTATAAAATGTGTTTTATATCAAAAGAAGATATGTAAATTACAATCCATATTAATATAATGGGCATCTATGTAATCATCTCTCAGGTTAAAAAATAAAACCTCAAAATAATTGGGTTCCTTATGATCCTGCTAGAAATTCACTTTTTTCTTCTCTTCACTCAAAGATAATCACTATTCTTAATATTGTGTTTATTATTCCCTTGCTTCTTTTTTTAAATAAATTTTAAATTTTAGAACAGCTTCATGTCTACAGAATTATTGTGAAGAGAGTAAAGAGAGTTCCTGTGTACCTCACACCCTGTTTCCCCTAACATTAACATCTTTCGTTAGCTCAGTATGATTGTCACAATTACTGAGGAAATATTGGTACATTATTATTCATTAAAGTCCATACATTATTCAAATTTATTTCTCACCATTTGGAGGCTGGGAGGTTCAAAGTCCAGGAAACACATCTGGTGAGGACCTTCTTGCTGGTAGGTGGTGACTCTTCACACCAACACATGGTATAAAAATGGCAAATGGCTTAGCAAGAGAGAGAGAGCTAGGCTTCTCACTCAGTCTCCTTATACAGCCATCAGAACCATACCCATTATTCCATGGATGGATCAATCCATTCACAAGAGTACCGTTCTCACAATTTAATCTCTCTTGAAGGCTCCACCTTTCAATTACCATAATAGCATTTTCCACTCTCTTAACACTGTTACAATGGAGATGAAGTCTCCAGCACAAGAACATTTGGGAGACACATTCAATCCATAGTAGTGGAATTCTCACAAGCAAAAATCATCAAAAAGCACATAATATAAATGAATATGGCTTGACCTAATCATTTTTAAACACACATGTATAAAATCAAATAAAGTACTTTAGACAACAGCATACAAACATGTTAAAAGTGATGAATATGTCTGATATTATAGAAAAACAAGGTATATATTCAGATCAGTGTTGATTTCTGTGTCTTAATGGATGACAGGATCAAAAGTAATTGATTCAACACCTCTTACATTATTTATGAGTATAAAATGGCTATTAGTGTTTCTTTAGATGATGATAAAGATAACTGGTGAGAGAAGTTCAAGGAGATAAAATAAATGCCAAAAAATAGGAGATTAAATTGTTTGGTAATGAATTGGCAAAGGTGACAGGAATAAACTTTTCCATCTTCTTATTTATGTGAAACAAGAAGAATGATTAAAAAAAATTTTTGCAAATTATAATTCAAGAATTTATATGTTGGGATATAAAAAATGAATTAATAAAACATCCAAACATATTTAAAGGAGATTGTATGGTCTGATATTTGTAACATAGTCTTAGGTAGGAAAAGTTATATATAAAGAAAGTTTTCTAATGGTGAAAACAGCAAATGAGAAACAGGACAATATAGAAACAGGGAGAAATTTCACTCCAATATTTCTCAGGAAATATTTTTAAAAAATGCAAAACACCAGAACAGAGATGAAAATCAATCACCACCAATGACTGGAACTTTTGAAAGAGGAGTAGAGATGTCAGAAAGAATTCCATTTATTACATGACTGTAAGGTGAGCTATTTTAAATGATTGATAATAACAGTAAAATACAGATACCAGCTGAGGTATCCTTCCTCTAAGTGCCAAATTAATTCAGCCTTAATCATATTGCATGTTAATGGGTCCCTGGTGATTTTCAGTTTTTCTGGAGATTGTGGTGGGGAAGGTAGTGGAGGGTGGAAAATTTGGGGGCCACTTCTAATTTTATATTTCTGCTTCTATAAAAATGTATCAATGATTGGATTATCTCATCATCCCACAATGTGTAAACATTCTGCTACGAATGGTTCCAGATGAGACACAGAAATCTTCCTTTTGGTTTCCCTTGTAAAATATCACTTATACAAGGCATGTGTGTGTGTGTGCGTGTGTATGTAGCAGAATTTTCTTAAGGTTCAGGGCACCTGCAGACTTATCCATTATCAGATTGCTTGACTTCCTTTCTTCCCGTAAATACTGCTTTTACCTATTTCCTTCACTCCAATTTTCTGGTTCCTTATTTCTGTTAAGCTCTCTGAAACTCAATACTATGGTCTTTATATCATACAGCAATTTAACATTATACTCCTACACAGTATGGCTGCTCACTTTTGTGTATCCCTGAACTCATCAATGTGCTATACTAATAATGAATCATCAAATACAGGACACAAAATAACTATCAGAGATTTTGTAAAGTTCACCTTTCCTTTTCAGCTATTCACCAATCTGCTTGAAGGAACGTGAATAAATACAGAGATTTGTATCGCCAAGCCTATTAAGCACAGCATGCCCTTATGTGGCAGAAGTAGCTGTATTTGCTTTTATCTCCTTTTCTCCCTTTTATAGAAGTCCTAATACTTGACAGAGAGATGCTTTCCTAGTAATAATAATGGCTAGAGCAATTATGCAGCATCTTTTCTGGCCTAGACACTGCTAAGTACACTATGTTCATGAGTTCAACTATTAATGCACATTTTATGTATGAGAAAACCAAGAACTAGAAATGTTAACTTGCTTCACTTCACCTGGATTTTAATTTTTCTACCTATGATCTAAAGCCACAGAATCTGATTCTCAAACATATTGTTAACCATTACAGTGTATTATTACACTTGCTGATTAAAAAGAAATGTGGGGGTGTTTGTTCATTTGAGATCACCGATCACAAGTGTTTTCAAACAAAACTCACTATGTAGTGAGCATTTCTTTGCCATGACTCTGAAGTTGTGGATGTCTTTGTTCAATAAGGATGAAGTCTAACTCTGCCTCATTTGTTTAGTCTGGGTAAAGGATGGAAGTAGAATGCAAACTTTTTTCTTCCTTTTGGAAAATATCACCATGTATCTCTGCTCTCCCTACCTCTTCTCTCATGGTATTACTTTGCCATCCAGTTCTTTAATTTAGTCTCTATATCATAGACTTTCAGGTATAGAAAGACCTATGATTTAGAACACAGTTGTGAGAAAAGAAAAATGAAGAACTATCATTGAACCAAGAAAATGTTTACAAGAATTTGAACCACAGATAAATCAATGTTTTGTATTTTGACTTAAGCCACGAGAGCACAAGTTTTGTGATCCTTAACACGTTAGCCTTTCTTATGTGTTTATCTTTTCCTCTGTAATGTTCATTCTGCTTGCTTTAATCTCCTAGACTAGGAACACTTAAGAAGGTTCTTGTTAATAAAAAAGCAAGCTTGCTAAAAGGGCAAGTTTTGGCAAACTGGTAGTCTATTATTCTTGACTGCAGTTTCATATTGTACTCCTTTTGCAAGCAGTGTTGCATCAACTACTTTTGATCCTGTAGTCCATTAAAACACAGAAATCAACACTGATCTGAACATATACTTTGTTTTTCTACAATGCCAGACATATTCATAACTTTAAAAATGTTTGTATGCTGTTGTCTAAACTAACGAACTTTATTTGATTTTATACATGTGTGTTTAAAAATGATAGGTCAAGCCATATTCATTTTTATTATATGGTTTTTGATGATTTTTGCTTGTGAGAATTCCACTGCTGTGGGTTGAATGTGTCCCCCAAATGTTCTTGTGCTGGAGACTTCATCTCCATTGTAACAGTGTTAAGAGAGTGGAAAATGCTATTATGGTAATTGAAAGGTGGAGCCTTCAAGAGAGATTAAATTGTGAGAACGGTACTCTTGTGAATGGATTGATCCATCCATGGAATAATGGGTATGGTTCTGATGGCTGTATAAGGAGACTGAGTGAGAAGCCTAGCTCTCTCTCTCTTGCTAAGCCATTTGCCATTTTTATACCATGTGTTGGTGTGAAGAGTCACCACCTACCAGCAAGAAGGTCCTCACCAGATGTGTTTCCTGGACTTTGGACTCCCCAGCCTCCAAATTGTGAGAGATAAATTTTATTTCTTTATAAATTACTCAGTTTCAGGTATCCTGTTTTAAGTGACAGGAAACAGGCAAATACATCTATGCACAAGAATGAGGCCCTAGATCAAATTTATCCCTGGGCAAGCTATTTCATGACTCAGTCAGTTTTCACTTCTAAAATGGGCTTTATAGTGCTCCCCTTAAATGTTTGATCTTACCAATGAAATAAAATAAAGTGCCTTTTTTTTTACTTGCAATTAGCAAAGTGCCTGGCAAATGTTATATTATTATTTTTTAAATGTTTTATGTTTATATTTTAAAGAATGTAATACATATTTTATACTTTTTTGTATTTTAAAATACACAGACATGCAAGGTCCATAAAAGTTTAAGGTGTAGGTCACCCAGAAGCATAAATGACAGATGCAGTACTTCCTTTTAA
The DNA here is from genome assembly GCF_000696425.1 of Galeopterus variegatus. Classification (NCBI taxonomy): domain Eukaryota; kingdom Metazoa; phylum Chordata; class Mammalia; order Dermoptera; family Cynocephalidae; genus Galeopterus; species Galeopterus variegatus. The sequence continues at coordinate 195,219 of NW_007727508.1, forward strand.
TGACTTTGTAATTAAAACAAACAAACAAAAAAAAAACCAAGAAAACAACTTTGTAAGCCTACTGGCTTCATATTTTTTCTTTCTTCATATTTGTTTCTTTGACTTTAATTATTATGGCTTTGCTCCAATTATGCAGGAAAATAACTTATAATTGACTAGCTACTCAATTTGAAACTTACTGCCTGATTTATTTTGATTTTGAGACACTGTCATTTACTGAGAGAGAAGCTAAGTTAATATAGCATGTACCTCCTACTTTCATTGAATTTGAAGCCTTCAAGAAATGCAGCACTCTGGAAAAGTTTGTGAAGTCTATCCCACCTGGTGATTTATGATTCAAGGTGCTCAAATACTTATCGATTGATCTGTTTGTGCACAACAGGTTGACTTCCTTTCAGGGTACTTGGCCATCATAATCATTCTGATTCTGCTGAGAAATAGACTGCTGATCCATTGGGTCCCCTTTCTGCCCACCCAACTTATGCTTGATTTCCACTGTCTCTCCTGGTTTCTGGGCATCTAACTTTATTTCCTGTGTTTTTACATGACTTCATTGTGATGATCCAGGATTTCAGATCTTCTCATCCTAGGCACTAAACAGAACGTCTTTTATTTTATTTATTTACTTTTTATTTTTGTAATGTTGTTTTTCAATTTTATTTATATTTATTTTTGTGGGATACAGTATGTTGTTTCAATACAGTTCAGGCATTACCTACCAGTAACATGAGACTTAAAAATCCAATAAAAGTTAATTTTGGGGTTTTAGCTTTATCTAAAATGCTTGTACTAAAGAGAGACATGTTTGAAAAATGACTCAAATATTATCACACACCAGGTAGGAAAAGAAGACATTGGTACAATATGTATATATGGTTTTGTGTGTGTATGTGTGTGTATAGTTCTTTGGATGTATAGATGCCATTTTATCACGTGTTTTGATTTGTGTAACCACCACTGCATTCGAGATACAGAACAAATTTCATCACCACAAAGATCTACTGGTGTCAACATTTTATGAGTTTAAGTACAAAGTACAACAGTACTTCTCTTTAATTCTATTTACCCTCCCTTGTTTACAATATATTTGTCTTAAATATTTCTTCTACATAGATGAATCTCCACATCAGACAATATTATACTTTTTGCTTCAGCCCTATAGAAAGCAGAGGAGATGGAAAAATTACTGTATTTACTCTTATTTTTGTTTTTCCTATTGTTCTTTCTTCCTTGTTGATGTTCCAAGACTTCTTATTTTGTTATTTCCTTTCTTCCTGAAGAACTTCCTTTAGCCATTCTTTTAAGAGTGGTTTGTTTACTGATAAAATTATCTTAGCTTTCCTTCTTCTGAGAATGATTTTATTTGCCCTTCTCCACTCAAATGATTTTTTTTCAGATACAGAATTTATGATTGACATGTTTTTCAGCACTTGAAGAATATTATAAAATTTCTTTCTGACTTTCATGGTTTATGATGAGAAATTCCCTTCAATTTTAATAGTTTACTCTTCTAAGCAACTTTCAAGATGTTTCTCTTCTGGCAACTTTCAAGATGTTCTCTTTGTCTTAAGTTTTCTGAAGTTTGATAAATGTGTCTTGACATGGGTTGCTTTGGGTTTATCCTGCTGGGCTTGGCTCAACATTTTGGGTTTGTAGATTAATGTCATTGCCAAATATGGAAGATTGTAAGCATTATTTCTTTGAATGCTTTTTCATCATCATATTCTTTCTCTCCTTCTGGAACTCCAATGACATGAAAGTTGGATCTTCTGTTATTGTGTCGCAGGTTTCTGAGGGTCTGGCTTTTTTTTAAACTGGTCTTTTTTTCTTTCTGTTGGTCAGATTAATTTCTATTGTTCTATCTTCAAACTTACTGATTCTTTCCTTTGTCCTCTGTACTCTTCTGGTGAGCCCATCCACTGAAATTTAATTTTTTTTATAGTGGTTGCCCTAGAGTTTATTATATAGATTTTTAATTAATGTAAGTCCACCTTCAAATTACACTATACCAAATCATGTGTAGTGCAGTTACCTTATAACTGAGTATTACCAATTCCTCCGTTCTGTACTTTGTGACATTATTGTCACTCATTTTATAATTTTTTTCTATGATCATTCGATTCATTGTTACTACTATTATTTTGCACTGTTATCTTTTAGATCAATTTAGAATAAGAAAAATGAAAGTTATTCTTACTGTTATTTGTTGCTTCTTAGATATTTGTCCTTTCTTCATGTAAATCTGGGTTTTTGACCTATATCATTTTCATTCTCCCTGAATGACTTATATTTTGATCTCCCTGTCCCCGACTCTTTTTACCTTTAGCATTTGTTCGGTCAATTTCTCTTGATGTATATGTAAGCTCACTGATACTTTCCTTGGCTGTATCCAGTCTCCTGATGATGATGATGCCATTAAATAATTCTTCATTTCTTTTGGATTGTTTTTGATTTCTAACATTTCCTTTTAATTCTTTCTTAGATTTTCTCTCTCTTTACTCACATTATTCATCTGTTATTGCCTGTGGCCTACTTTTTCCATTAAAGCCCTTAAAATACTAATCATATTTATTTTAAATTCGATATCTGATAATCTAACGTCTGCATCATGTCTGAGTTGGGTTCTAATGATTGTTTTGTCCCTTTGTACTATGATTTTCCTTGCATTTTTGCCTGCCTTGTAGTTTTCGGTTGAAAGTGAGATATGTTTGTATTATGTAATAACAACTGAGGCAAGTATACATTTAGCATTAGAGTTTATAGTAAGCTCTCCAGAGGTTGAACTGTATTTACTATCTATTGAAACTAAAGGAGCCAGTAACTTCAAATTTCTCCAGTGTCCTTATTTTTGTCACCCCTCTTGATTTTGTCTTACCTAAATACTTCTCCTCAGGAGAGTCTATGTCTTTTATCTCTTTCAGCTATAACCCACTGTTATTATATTGGAGCCCTGTTTATGTGGTGGTAATGTGCTGGACAGGTAAAATGTTCAATAACCTTCTGGCTAAATCTCATTGTTTCAATGGGATTGTTTCTGGAGACTGTGATACTCACAAGTTTTTCTCCAGTGGGGTAGCCTTATATTTTTTATTTAGTCCCTTACTCCCTTCCCTGTGTTTAATTTTCCACATCTGTTTATTTGAAACGCTGACCTCTGTTAATTATTTTCTCACCTTTAGATTAGACAAACTTGCAGGACGGTACTGGAGTCAAGGGAATTAACTCCCCCAGTGGGAAAGGCCTTGGCAAAATATTTTCCCAGGTAGAGTAGGCATTTGTTATGGGGAACTCTCTGGGTATATGTCACAATGATTACTCTTTCCACACTCCTAGACAGAGCCACCAAGGAATCTTTCTCAAATCTTTACAGTGAGGATCTATTGAGTTTCCTGGATTTAAAGAGCAAGGCAGTGTGGGAGCTCCCAAAGACTGCAGTCCCCATTAATTTCTTATTCTTATTCGGCTTCTAGCACTTTGTCAAAATTACCATTTCAGTGTCCCTGGGCTTATGGCTTCAGCAGTTTCTCCTGTAGGTAATAAGAATCAGCTGTGATTCTCTGTGTGCATCTGTCTCTTTGGATTTCCTTTTATGACTAGGTTTTCAGGGCTCATATTGGGTCAGCTGATCACCCCTTCTTATGAATGTCTTAGGTACGTTGATATCTTCACAAACAGCACAATTAGACTCTAGGAAAAACAAATCAAAATTAAAAACTCTCATAGACTGGCATTAGAGAAGCCAGTGAAATTGTACAACAGAAGACAGAAAGAAAATGAGAAAAGAAATGGATAGGAAACTGCCTTATTCTATAAATTACAATGTCAAAGTTTTTGTTGTCTGTATAAACCTGGGTAAAATTATTCCTTTCAGATCATTTATAGATGACATATTGAAAACTGTAACTTCACAAATTTAATTGAATCCCCCCATTACAATAGGCTGGATTTGACTATATCTTCTTTAAGTTCCTCATCTTCCTCAGGTTAATATTCATAATGCTGTAAGAGCATCTCAGTTAATAATTTTGAAGAGAATTTTGAGACCAGTTCGAAGAGATAACATTTTTTTTCTGCATGATAAACTTTTGAATTTTCTTTCCCAGTCTTTTCTTTTCTTTCCATCAGGCATGTATTTTGGTGTAGACCTTTTTAAATTTTTATTTTTTTTAGTACTTGGTCTTTTTGATTTATAAATTCAGGTCTATGTTTAACCTCTGGAAAGTCTTCTAATTTTATTATATTAAGATATTATTTCTCATCACATTGTTTTAATTTTTAGGTTACTTGTGATTATCAAACTGGGCCCTCATTTTCTACTCTCCACATCTGTAATATAAAAAAATGTATATATTCATTGCCCTTGATATTTCTATATATTTTTTTTCATTTCCTCCAGATCAATGATTAAATACATACATAATAATCAAGTACTCCCATTCATGCAGTGGTGGCATCATGCTGAAGTGAAGTAACAGGAATCAACACACCTTCAGTTTATTCTCCACATCGACTACGATCAAACTCAGAAGGAGATATAGGAGGTCTGCTATGCTGAAGAAGTTTCCAGGAATGCAGGCTGAATTTAACCTTTTTAAATATTCAGATATTGCATTCCATATTCAAATATTACCCATCATTATCTTATCTCCACTAAAATTATTTTTCAGTTCCCCAGGATTTTATCTTTTGTTTTATCTGACATTGCAAAAGTATTACTAATCCCTGTTATCTTTTCTAAATTTACTAACTAAACATGTTTTATTTCTAATAATAAAAAAATCCCTTGATATATTTTCCTATCTAATATAGTAGAAGTCTATATGAAAAATACCATACATGCAATTAAATTTTTGTAATGTCAAATTTGCTATTTATTTTTTTAAAATATTGTAAATTTCACTATTGGAAGTTGTTCGATTTGTATTGACTTTTTTTTTATTCAGTACCCTTTGTGTCTCTGATCTCTCAGAGTATGCAAATCTCTCATTATCACTTCTTGCTTATCTTTACTGATACCATGTCTTCTTACACATTTTTGAAAACATCAATAAGATTTCTTTAAGATAAGGTCATTTTCAGGGATTTGACATCCTTCTGGTGTTAAGGTCAAGTTTAGAATCACCTAATATTGCATAGTTTTGCAAAAGTCTCATGCCATATATTAAAAAGTTAAAAATATATTTTGTATATGTATATATGCACAGACTATCTCTGCAACAATACATAAAAAACTGTAAATAGCATTTTGTTCTGAGGCGGAAAACAGGCTAAGCAATGGGAGTGAGATACAGATTCACATTTCTAATACACACTGTTGTAATTTTTAATTTTGCATAAATAGCATACTAGTCCTATTTTTGCATGACTATGCTTTTTAAAAGTAGAATGCACTTGTCATTGTCATATAACAGTCACATCAGATAAGCAGCAAGGAATGTCTGGTAAATTTGGCAATGTACATTTACTGGACACATTTCTGCAAGCGGAAAAGAATACCATAAGAGCAGAAGAAAAGATGCAGTGATTGAGGATTGACTAGAAAATGAGGAAACAAAAAACCCAAGAGGAGACTACAGTTCCAGGAAGCTTTATCATGACATAACAAGCAACAGAGCTGTAGCTGAAGAAAGAGAAGAGTTAGTAAAGTGTTTTTCTTTGCTTTGCTTTGTTTTAAGTTAATAAATTGAAACCTGAGATTATTTGCTTGTCGAGTGGTAAGTTCCAGAAGAGTAGCTTCTGATCAATGAAGCAAGTGTCTTAGACTGAGAAGTCATGAGAGTGAAGTCCTTGAGGAGGTAACAACCTTGGGCAAGAAGAGGGCTAATTCCTCTCATGCTGGACAAACAAAGAAAGGATGACTTATCTGCTGACAAGCTTGGGGGTAGCTGTAAGGTGAAGGATGGCGAGTTTATTTGCTGAGAATGAAAGAAGTTATGTCAGAAGCAATGGGGATAGGCTAAGAGAGAGAGAGAGAGAGAGAGAGGAGCTATTTGAAAGCCATGGAGTGGAGTGGAAGAGGTAGGTGGATAGAGAGACCCAGAACTGGCCCAGGCAGCACCGAGAACAGCTGAAGCTGGAGAGTGGTTATTAGTAGTAGCACAAATGTCTAAGTTTATTTTGCTGATACAAACTGAGAAATGTGGTATAGGAAACTATATATTGAGAAAGGCTTCAAATACTTTAGTGTGTATGAGTATGTATTTGTGTAAACAGAGAAAGGTAGCTAGAAGGAAGAATGTACATAACTTATGTACATTCTTTCATTGAATGAATACTTACTTAGTTCAACTTTGTTCCAACTGCAGTATTAGGAAGTGAATATACAGTGTTGGACGAGAAGGAGCTGATCCTTGTCCTCTTTTAGTTTTCAGTCTAGAGAGGAAGACAATGAGTATCTTTGGTATTAAAATTATAGTCATTAACTTTTTATATTTTATATATTTTCTCAACTTTCCTCATAGAACATATATTTTTAATTATAAAAAAGACGTATGAAAGAAATTACATTTAAAGTATTACCTTTGTGATATCTATTGCTCATACCGTTGAGTGCTTCAGTCTTTTTTTTTTTTTTTCCTTTTTGTCTTTTTTACTGACCAGTAACGGGATCACAACCCTCGGTGTTGCGTCCGCACCACGCTCAGCCAGTGAGCTGGAACCGGTCTCCACATGGGATCCGAACCCTCGGCGGGAGCACCACCGCGCTCACAAGTGGCGCACTCTCCAGTGCGCCACCGGGCGGGCCCGAGTGCTTCAGTCTTAATTAAGATATGTTATGCCTTGAAATGTTAACTACTTCCAGGAAATATTTTCTACAAAAGGAAAACCATGTGAAATATATAATCGGTAGTTAAATATATAATCAAATATATAATAGTATTATCTACTATAAATACATTCATCATCACAAATAATTTACTGTGTTTCTTATAATAAATATATCTAAAATAATCTAACCTCAGGATTTTTTGCAAAGTTATTTTTGAATATGGTAGTAGACCAAAAATATAGTAATAAGAACTGGAACACATCAAAAGAAATGAACTTGAAAAGAAGCAGCTAATAAAAAACAAAATAGGACCTGAAACTCTAAAAAAACAAAATCAATGAAAATTTTGCATTGTAAATAATATTAAAGTAAAATTAAAACATATAAGATATTTATTTTAATAAATATTAGAATAAGATAATCAAATAACATTAAGATAAAATATTAAAATACTATTAAGATTAAAAATTAAGAAAAAAAGGAAGTCACGATAAAACATTTTCCAAATACTAAACTGTACTAAGATAAAAATTGAGGTGAAAATAAAATATTTCCAAAATTTAGCTGTTCCTTTGAAATCTCAAAATGGCCAGATGCTCCTCATGTTCCTTGTAAACCTTATATGTATCTTATGTAAATGTTCGTAAACATGGAATGTACTTAATGTAACTTTTAAAATTATTATTTTAGCAATGGAATATTTTAAAAATGGAATTAACTGATTACTATTAAAACAATATCTCTAGTTTATGTGTGTGCATAAACTGTGCAGTTTGATTTTTAAATAAATGAACTGTATGTAATATATAAACAATTTGCCAATGGAACAAGAAGAAACTTATTGAAGATTTAGCATATTTGATTGCATGGATGTATACTATTGATACAAAATTTTTTTTTTCCAGTATCACTGGATATTCTTATTTTGTCTAGTTAGGTTTTATATTCTAGAAAATAAAGGAACAGATCATAAAATGATTTATTGACAATTTTATTTATATCTTGAATAATTATTTTTCTGTTGCACTTCACAAATTATATACGTCCTGGAGATGATTTTTATTAAAAATTCAAGGAATAAATTTATGTAAATATGTGTATATAAGCATAGTCTTCTAGCGTTTTTTTTTTTGAGGCGGAAATAGACCTACTACAGCAATCAACAAAATGAAAGTTGTTTTATCCAGAATTAATATATTTTGAATAAAGATCCCCTATTTTCTTATATATCTTAGGACCCAGATTTATTTTTATGTTTTTTAATTGGTTATGAATATTCATGACATACAAAGCTGATTGTCACCCCCTGTGCTCAAGATGTGAAGGCCAGATTCACACTAGCAGCATGCACATTACCACAAATTAGGTTTGTACCCAATGTCCCCCACCCAATTATTCCCAACCTCCCTCTCCCTCCTTCCCCCCCACCCCACACTTTGTAGCCCAAGGTACATTCTCTCCCTCTGCAAGTCCAATGCACTACTGTGGTCTTTCTTTCCTTCTTTCTTTCTCTCTTAGCTACCATTTATGAGTGAGTACATGTGTTACTTATTCCTCTGTGCTTTGCTTATTTCACTCAACATTAGTTTCTCCAGGCTCATCCACGTTGTTGCAAATGGAAGAATTTCATTCTTTTTTATGGCAAAGTAGTATTCCATGGTGTATATATACCACAGTTTCCTTATCCAATCATCCATCGATGGACTTTTAGGTTGGTTCCTTGTCTTGGCTATTGTAAACAGACCTGCAATTAACATGGGAGTGCAGGTAGCCCTTCGATCTGATGATTTCCATTCCTCTGGGTGTATGTATACCCAGAAGTGGGATTGCTGGATCATATGGAAGATCTATCTGTAGTTGTTTGAGAAAATTCCATACTGTTTTCCATAGTGGTTTCACTAATTTACACTCCCACCAACAGTGTAGGAGTGTTCCCTTCTCTCCACACCCTTGCCAGCATTTGTTATTCACCATCTTTTTGATTATAGCCAGTCTAACTGGGGTGATGTGATATCTCAATGTAGTTTTAATTTGCATTTCCCTGATGACTAGTGATGTTGAGAATTTTTTCATATACCTGTTGCCCATTTGTATGTCTTTCTTTGAAAAATATCTATTCAGCTCCTTTTCCCATTTTTAATTGGTTTGTTTGATTTTTTACTGTGTAATTGCTTGAGTTCCTTGTGTATTATGGATATTAATCCCTTGTCAGATGTATAGTTAGCAAAATTTTTCTCCCATTCTGTGGGTTGTCCTTTCACTCTGTTGATTATTTTCTTTGCTGTGCAGAAGCTTTTTAGTTTGATATAGTCCCATTTGTTTATTTTTTTCTTTTGCTGCTTGTGCTTTTGGGCTCATGTTCATAAAGCATGTGCCCAGACCTAGTTCCTGGAGTGTTTTACCTATATTTCCCCTTATTCATTACACAGTTTCAGGTCTTATACTTAAGTCTTTAATCCATTTTGAGTTGATTTTAGTATATGGCTAGAGGTGCATATCTAGTTTCATTCTTCTGCATATGGATATCCAATTTTCCCAGCACCACTTGTTGAAGAGGCAGTCTTTTACCCAATGTAGATTTTTGTTGCTTTTGTCCAACATCAGATGGCTGTAAGCCCGAGGGGTGATTTCTGGGTTCTCAATTCTGCTCCACTGGTCTGAATGTCTATTTTTATGCCAGTACCATGCTGCTTTGGTTACAATAGCTTTGTAGAGTAATTTGAAAATGTATGCACTGAGCAGGCAAAAAAAAAAAAAATCCAAAAAATTAAAAGCTCTAAATATGAATATTTTTGGAATAACTGCAGAAGATGCCACCTCAGTGTACATCCATGTCCATTTTTTTCTTACCATTGGTTCTTGAGTTTCCAATTATTAATAAGCATAGCGAAGCCTTCTTTAGAAATAATGCAATGTTTCTTTAGTTTACTTGTTCATAACATAATACCTTGACCATGAATGCATATTTTCATATAAAGACAGATTATATTTTGTAGTTTTGAGTGTTTCAGTGGATATTTAAACAAATTTGGTTAAGCATCATACTAATGAACTAATTCACTATGGGCCAAGTAAATGTGTTCCATTGCATAACAACAATTTTGTGTCCTGCCCTAGTCAAACCCCATCGCCTGGTGTGCTATTTATCAAAATGAGAATCAAATGACAGAGACAATTGGATAAGTACAAACCTTTTATCATTACAAAATATAATGTCAGTGTTGAATTACATGATGAATGCAGGTCACATGAATCAAAACGCTACACAAAAACTAATGCTTTAAGTAAAAGAAAGGAGAAAGAAAATAAATTTTTCTCTTACTATTTATTTAGTTGACATCGGAGAGGAATCTCTAACCATCTCCCTAAAATAGAACTTATCTAATCACCCCCTAGCCCTGTAACCTTAGTTTTTCTTTGCATTTATCCATGCTTCAAGTATTACATTTGCATTTATCCATGCCTCATATATTTCCCTCCTCTTTCCTGTAGATAGAAAGCTCCTTTGGAACAGACCTTTCTTCTTTTTCACTGTTGTTTCTCTGGTCTTTATCTTAGTGTCTGGCACAGAGTTGCTGTCCATTACCCATTTTATAAATTAATGAATGAATCATTCTCTTACCTATAAAGTTAAAAGAATAAAAAAAGATGATTGCTGCAAAACTCCAGTACATATATGCATTTCATGATATATTTCAATATACAGCAGTCTCCCTTTATCTGTGATTTGGCTGTGTGTGGTTTTAGTTACCCATGGTCAACTGTGGTCTGAGAATAGGTGAGTACAATACAAGAAATTTTGAGAGAGAAAGACCACATTCTTATAAGTTTTATTACAGTATATTGTTATAATTGTTAGATTTTATTTTTAGTTTATGTTGTTAATCTCTTGCTGTGCCAAATTGATAAATTAAATTTTATCATAGGTATATCTGTATAGGGAAAAGCATAATATAGAGAGAGTTCGGTAATGTACACAGTTCTGGCATCTACTGGGTATGTATTGTAAACCTTCACAGTTTGGCAAGGCTTAACTAAAATTAGACTGCTAGCATACTGAAAATTGTACAAGATTAATAAGCATCAGAAGACTAATGTCATCTCGACTATTTTGATAATGCAAAAATCTTAAAATAAATATTTCATATTCATGTATTTTCACCACATTGCATACTCATTGTAATGGGATAGGGAAATTAAACATAGTCTTAGCCTAATAAGGATTTTTATTTTTTCTTTACACGTAACTGTTCTATAGATATTTTTATTATCTGGTTTAATGTATGAATTACTTAAATACACATTACTTTTGCTCTCCCTTTTATATAAGGTAAATGGAATCATCAGATCTAGCTGTGAAGGCATATACACCAAGAAATCTTGAAATAAATCTTATAATTGCAGCTTTAGTTGCTACTGTAAACAAAGAGCAGAGTGGCATTCTGAGATTCAATGTACAGGATCTTGGCCTTTCTAAAACCTTTTTATTTCTCATCATCATTTTCAGAGGTCAAAACATGTGTGCTTGTTTCTCTTCTCTGGAATATTATTTCATATTACCAAGAACTTTTATAGAGAAACTTGAGCTAATTCTTTTTCGTTAGAACTTAAGTTCTAGTTTAAATCTCATAAGTTGTTTTCAGTGGTACTTTGGGAGCATTTAGTAATATTAGTAAATACCCTGTGACTAGGGAGAGAAAGCAATATTTAAAAAATAATTTTCATGTTTTTATTTATTGGGTAAAATCAAAAATTTCCAGTTTAAACTAAAAGCTATTTTGATTATAAACAAAAGAATTTACAAGGCAATTCATGATTGTTGTTTTAATTCAGAAAAATTATTTTTTTAAATTCACAGCTTCTCCTCATCTCCATTCAAGAATAAGTTATTCCATATTCATACTTCCAAAATGGGTTGGGCAATTACTTTAACACTTTATTATCATCTATCATTCCTAAACTGCTTCAGGTTGAAAGAGAAAAGCCTTTCTGGAAAGGCACATGGCCAAAATTAGGAAAACTGTACTCATTTTCATTTTCAGAGACATGGGAGAAGATAAAAAAAAAATCTGGTCTAGATCCCTAGAAATAGTGAATTTAAAATATTATATATGTATAGTAAAATTGTGAGTGAGTGTGTGTGTGTGTATATATATATATGTATATATTCCTGAGATAGAGAAAAAGCAAGGTAATATGCAGGGACCAGAAGTAATGAGAAACGAGAAATAATGAGAAATTTAGACACTATGCTGTTGTTTATTCAGGGGGGCATCAGCCCCTATCTAGTAGACATATGAGTTTTAAAAGGTCTAGAGCTGAGAGGAAAAGAAAAAAGCCACAGTCCATTGAAAGTTGGAAAGTTGGAATACGCATGCCTCATTAGAAAACGATTTGCAAAGGCAACAGGCAACAATAGCAATGAGTGAAGTAAGTGTAGAAATAGTTGAGGGAGATAATGAGAAAATTTGCCTATATCCCTCTGGGTTCTCTGTAAAGGAGAAATTTGCAAAAATTCCATTCTGATAACTGTAAATCTAAACTATGTCTAATGGAGGTTTGGGTTTGTAATTTATATTTTTCTGTGTCCTAAGAAATACCCTGCCAAAAATTTAAAAGGCTTTTAACTCCCAGCAGAAGCAATTCCTCAATGGAGTTACTTCACATTCAAACTTTAAAGAATCCCACAGATAAAAGTTCAAGGAAGATGAGCTCACAATAAATAGAGAAACACACAAAACACACATGAGGAAACCAACTGCTTTCTCTGAGAGTCCAGAGAAACACCAAACTACACAACCATGCTGCTATGGATTAAATGTATCTCCCAAATATTCATGTATTGAAAACTTGACATCCATTGTGCGGTGTTAAGAGGGTGGAAAATCCAATTATCGTACTAAGGTAAGGCCTTTAAGAGTTGATTAAATTATAAGGACTGTGCCCTTGTGAATGGATTGATCCATTCGTGGAGTACTGGGCATGGTTCTGATGGCTTCAAAAGGAAAGTGAGAAGGTTAGCTCTCTTGCTTAGCCCATTCTCGCCATGTGGCATCCTCTTCTCCATGGGACCCTATAGAGAGTTTCCACCTGGAGAAAAACCTCACCACATGTGTTTTCTGGACTTTGGATTCCCGGTTTCCAAAAATGTGAGAAATAAATTTTATTTTTTTTATAAATTACCCAGTTTCAGGTATTCTGTTATAAGCAAAATAAATGAGCTAATATACATGGCACAAAAGATTGCTCATATTGGAATTATTGCACATGTACTAGAGAATTCACTTGTAAATATATTTAATAATTCAAAAAAATTAAAAGTGGCTAAAATATAATAAACAGGGACTTAGAAGTAGTCTGTCACTTCTGAAAGAGCACCAATTTCTGAAAATAAAAATATGTAATAGTTGAAACTAGAAAGTAAATAGATAATCTCAACATTATTATAGCTAGTCAAAATGCAGAACATCAAAGGTAAAAAGAAAATTTTTAAATCAGTCAAATAAATAGTAAATAAATAAATATAAACAAAGAGAAAAATACCTGCAAACAGTAAAAAGTAGAATAACAAATGATTCCTCAATAGCAATGATTAAAACTGGAAATCAAATATCTACAACGTACTGAGAGAAAAAATCTGTAAGGTTAGAACTATATACCTAAGAACGGATCTTAATACTTTATCCCCTCCTCCTCCAACTCCTTCCTCCCCCCTCCTCTTTCCCCGCTTCCTTATTCTTCTTTTTGCAACTCTTCAGGATAGTTCAGAAGGTGCTCTTTGGTTAATCAGAAATATATTCAATAATTACATTCCTAGTTCAGAGTAAAAATCATAAACTATGGAGGATTTGAATGAGGAAAGGATGCCCTGGATAACTAATTCTATACTGGGTATATCAATCAGGGTTCAGCCAGAAAAACAGAACCAATACAAAATATATTCATATCTTATGAGATTTATTTCGAAGAATTTATTTGTGTAATTTCAGGGATTGGTGGGATCTTTTTCACAAAGAAGATTAGGTTTGAACTCTTGGGCACTAGCTGACGTTTCTGTCCACAGATGCTATTTCTTCTTTAAAGGAACTTTAGCTCTGCTCTCAAGGCTTTCACTTGATTAAATCAGGTCCACCGTGATTACCTAGGATAATTTTTATTTGAAGGCAACTGATTATGGACTTAATCACATCCATGAAATACCTTCAGTACAACATCTATATTGGCATTTTTTGAATAACTGGGGTTGTAATATATACAAGTTAACACATGAAACTACCCATCACAGTCCACCCCTTGTTACCTTGGTACCCATACCCACTATTTTAAAATAATTCATATTAGTCAAATAAAAACAATTACAAAGACCAATGTCCATCTTCCTGCATAGAACTGAAAACACACAAATGCTTTCTCCTAATGGAAGGAAAAGTTAATCGTTGGGTGATGATGTTCCCTCTTTGTCTTTGAGATACTATAACTGTAATACTACTATACAAAGTTGATTATTACTAATACATCTTATGTTAGATAAGAGAATGGGAGAGGGAGGAAAAGAAACAAAATATTTGTTTAATATATATAAACACATTCATAACAAAATAAGAAAGAGTAGTTTATAGCTATCACAGTTCTTGTTTCTACAACTGGGCACATGGTCATCATTGGTATTTATTACTACCTTCCTCCACCACATATTTCATATTCCCTTCATCCTCAGAAAGCATCTGAGCTGGTTGTGGTTTTTGTATACTGGGGTATATTAGTTTCCTGTAACTCTCATAACAATTACCACAAACTTATTAGCTTAAAATTACAGAAATTTATTATTTTACAGTTTTGGAGGTCAGAAGCTCGAAGTCAAGTTGAAAGGGCATCACTTTCTGCAGGAGATCCATTCCTTGTCTCTTTCAGCTTCTAGTGTCTGTCCTGGTATTCCTGGACTTGGGGCTGCATTGCTTCAATCTCTGCCTTTGGAATCACATTGCCTCCTCCTTTTTTGTGACGTTCAAAATTCCCTCTGCTTGTCTCTTATAAGGATACATGTGATTGCATTTATGGCTCACCTAGATAATCCAGGATAAGTTCTTCCTTCAAAGATCTTTAATCACACATTTTTTCATAAAAGGTAATTACACAGGTTCTGGGAATTTGGATTTTTTTTTTTTTTTTTTTTTTTTTTTGGGACATTGCCTCCTCCTTTTTTGTGACGTTCAAAATTCCCTCTGCTTGTCTCTTATAAGGATACATGTGATTGCATTTATGGCTCACCTAGATAATCCAGGATAAGTTCTTCCTTCAAAGATCTTTAATCACACATTTTTTCATAAAAGGTAATTACACAGGTTCTGGGAATTTGGATTTTTTTTTTTTTTTTTTTTTTTGTGGGAAGTCCACAAATAAGCACACTACATGGAGTAACCCAGTCCTTTATTCCTGAAGGGTATGGGCCATTACAAGTCCTCCCTGAATTGTTTGTTATAGTTTTCCATTGACTTTATTTACAGGACATGGAAGAAATGCCCTAAAGGATCACCTATATTCTAGCTATACTTTTTCTTACTTCCTAGTAGCAGTCCAATTTTTCATCAGTAATAAGGATCAATCACCCAGCTAGTAGAGTAACTGCTGTATTTTTTTTTTTTTCTGTTGATTCAGAGACATGAGGAGCCAAAATAGAATGGTGGAAGCCTTAAACTTTTAGATCAGTGGAATCACTGTTGTGTCTCCTGGTGGAAGTATTTCTCCCAGAGAAACAAAGACCTCTAGAAAGGAAGAGAGTAAGGTATCAGGGGTTGGGAAGTCAAAATTTTGCTGTTGAGTCACTAGAGTAAATGGTGCTACTTACATTTTTACCTCTTGATTCCTGGACATGTGAATTCTGGATATGAAAGAAATAGCACTGTATATTGGACACTAATTTAGTAAATATACTATATCATGTTACAATGTTCCATGAAATATTGCCTTACACTGCCTAGACACCATAACTGAATATTAAGAAAGTAATTTTTCATTCTACCAAGCCAGCTGCTTCAGGATGATGGGAGAACATGTAACACCAATGAAATCTATGAACACTGGCCCATTGCTGCACTTTATTTGCTGCAAAGAAAGTTATTTGATCATAAGCAATGCTATGTAGAATACCATGAGTGGATAAGGCATTCTGTAAGTCCATAGATGGTAGTTTTGGCAGAAGCATTGCATGCAGGAGAAGTCCATATCCTGAGTAAGTGTCTATTCCAGAAAGAACAATGTGCTGCCCCTCTCATAATGAAAGTGGTCTAATGTAATAAAATTGCTACCAGACACCTGGCTTATCACCCTGGCTAATGGTGCCATATCAGGGACTCAGTTTTGGTCTCTGCTAATGGAAGATTGAGCAGTCAGTAGTTGTCATCAAACTGTCCTTGGTGCCTGGAGGTTCATGTTGCAGAGTCAATGTATAACCTCCATCCCTGCCACAATGGCCAATTTGTTCATGAGCCCATAGGGTGATGACAGGGATGGCTAAGACAAGAGGCTGACTGGTAGCCACAGAATGAATCATCCTATCCACTTGATTATTAAAATTTTCCTCTGCTGAAATTAGTTACTCATTTAAAGAGGTCTATCCATATATCTATTCTTCAGATCTCCTTGTTACTAATTATCCATTTGTGTTTCTTTCATGTACCTGGTCATCAAACCAAAGCACTGGCCACACCCTATTAATTAATATAGACTATAAATTCTGGCCATTTCTCCTTCCCGGAAAAAATAAACAACCAGATTCACTGCTGATAGTCCTCCCCAGTGAGAAGATTTCTCCTTATCACTGTCCTTCAAGGATGTCCCCCAAATGGGCTGCAGTGCTGCAGCTGTCTGCTTTCATGGGGCACCTGAGTATTATTTTAAATGATTTTTAAACCAGGGCTGAATTCTCTCTTCTGTAGTCAACTGCTCAGAGAGTCCATAGGTATTAAGTGGGAGAGAGATGGTAATATTGCAAGAGTAGGGGCAGTAGCACCTGTGAAGAAATATCTCAAATATCTCAACATGCTCCATACCACTGAATCCCGAGAAATTTCACTGAGGTAGAACAAATGGAATTTTCATGGGAATTATTTCCTACTTTCTAACACACAAATATCTTACCAGTATATCTAGAGAAAGTACTATATCCTGGTGACAAAGTCCAATTGCATGATATCATCAATGTAATGGACCCAGCACGATATCTTGTGGAAGAGAAAGGCAATCAAGGCCACTAAAGAATAATTTATGACACAGGATTGGAGAGTTGATAAATCTCTGAAGTAGGACAGTGAAGATGCATTGCTAAAAGCAAGCTGCTTTTGGTGATCTTTATTAAGAGGCATTGACAAAAAGAGCATTTGCCAGATTAGCTGCATACCAGGTATGAATGGATGTGTTAATTTTCTCAAGCAACAAAGTCACAACTGTAACAGAAGCTGTAATTACAGTCAACACCTGATTAAGTTTATGATAATCCACTGTCATTCTCCAACATCCGCCTTTTAATGTACAGGCAAAATAGGCAAGTTCATTAGAGTATTACAGGAATTAACACACCTGCCTCTTTTAAGTTCTTAAGGGTGGCACTGATCTATTCACTCTCTTTATGTACTGATTATGGTTTACTGTTTTTGCAATCAAAGGCAGTTCTAGTTGCTGCCAATTGACCTAATATCCCTATGTCCACAGGTCAGGGAACCAAAATGGGAATACCAATTGCTGTCTATTTCAATTATGCATTCCAGAACTGGGAAAATAACCAATTCAGAGACACAATGGGCTGACTGTAAG
Organism: Galeopterus variegatus; assembly: GCF_000696425.1. NCBI lineage: Eukaryota > Metazoa > Chordata > Mammalia > Dermoptera > Cynocephalidae > Galeopterus > Galeopterus variegatus. The sequence goes on from NW_007727508.1 coordinate 212,797, forward strand.
ATGGACTTGAGCTAAAACTCCATTAATAACCTGACCTTTTAAGCCTCTATGCTGACTGATGGACGCTAGTGATGGAATAAAACTCCATTAATAACCTGACCTTTTAAGCCTCTATGCTGACTGATGGACGCTAGTGATGCTTTGGGTACACCAGAATTAGTGTCAGTTCAGGGATCATAGTATCCAGAAATCCCTAAAAAGTCTGATTATTTCACATTTTACAATGCATAGTCACCTTGGTAAGTGGGCTTAGGTTACTTTGGGGAAAGCAGGAAGGATGGTTAATGATATACATATTTGGTAACGTAGCAGAGTCCTTACTCAAAGGGACCTAATATCCCCTTCATTCAGTCTGTCAACTGGCTCAAATCTGGGAATTGATTGAGGGACCATGAATCCCTATTTTGGCAAGTCAAGTTAGACTTCTGTTTATTGTGCCTGGAAATCTTCTGCTTATACACATCTGATAAGAATTTAGTGGAGCTCCCATCTATTTCTTCTCTAGGGACACTAGCCAATGCTGTAGATCTCCACGAGACAGATTTTTCTGGTTACTGCTTTGGATCCATTGTACACTACAGTAACTATGGCCATCTTGTCTTTGGCAATTAAGTGCTACCAGTTGGCCACTACTACCCTTGGATCTCATTATTTTCACCGCATTTAGGGGTCCCATTTTGACAGTGGAGGTCCTCACTGTGATTTCTGACCTATAGAAAAGAGTGACCATAGAGGCCTTCAAGGATGCTGGGGCTCTCCTGAAAGAATTATTTCTCAGAGTCATGGTGAAAGGTATATCCTTTATATTCTCTTAGAATTGTTGATAAATCCATTCTAATATTTCAATCTCCCTAAGTCTTTGGATATCTTCTTCTAACACTATACCAAAGAAGGTCTGGTTTTTAATTTCATTTAGTGTAGGCCACCTCTGGGTTCATGTCTTAGCCAACCAAATAAACAAACTGTTAGAGCCCTCTATAACCCCTTGAGCTAAAATATTGAATCCAGAATATCTGCCTAGTGGGATCATATTAATGAATTCAGCCTGACTTATTTTTCATTCTTTCCACCAAAAGCCCACACCCTTGAGATCCATTTCTACACATATTCTGCATTCTGACTTTGTGGACTGGAAAAAATCATGTAGTTCTTTGGTATGTGGTAGACATCTTTGTGAGTCACACTGTGTACATCATCCTTTAAGTCCTTATAGGACCTGATTCTATTTCTAGGTCTGGAAGCAAAGAGGAATAGGGAGGTTGATAGACCCTCAGGTGAATAAGCAGCTCCAAGCAAGCTTGCTACCCCAGGGGAGATTATTACAGGTTCTTCAGGCAAAGGAGAGCTAACCACTTCAGGCAGAAGTGGACAGGCTTCTCCTACTGGCAATGAACACTCAGCAGAATTTAGGAGTTAGATATTCCCAGCTTTATTGGAATCTTTCCATATGTCCTCATTTCAATTTTCAGGATCCCATTCTTTCCCAATCAATGTCTTCACTTAAACAGAAGACACCCTGTGAGTCTTGGAACTTAATTTACATTGAAATTAAACCCCTCACGGGATGAGATTCTGGGTTGGGTTTGCAGCAATGCTGACCTGCTGGCTGCAGGAGATAAGAATTTTATTCAGGACTGATATAGAAAGTTTCAGTTTGTTTATGGGGAACATGAACTGGAAAGTTGAAGCTCTGAATTCATTCTCCTTGCCCTACCCTAACTTTCTCCAGTGCAGATAGAAACAACCAGCCAATTTCATTATACCCCATTACCTTTATTAAATTATTCTAGGTGGCAAATACGTGGTCACATAACTTCACCTTTTAAGTATTTGATTAGGGGTCTCCAATGGTGATATTTTGGGTATCTCTATCATGCTATGAATACAGGTGTCCCCTTTATCATTGAAAAAGAGTCCGTGACTTTTAAACCTAATCAAATTATAAAACTAATAAAGCCCATATTAATTCAAAAAACTCATCCTTAAGTTTGGTTTCTCTAGAAGCACTTCTGGCACCAAAATCAGTCAGGATTTGACCAGAGAAACAAGAAATGAGAGAGAGAAAGAGAGAGGGAGAGATGATAGAGAGATAATAAATAGATATAGATAATAGGGATATTGTTATTGATATAGTTTTACATATATATTAATTAGTATGTTATTAGATTAATTACATATGCAAAATTATATATGTATATTTAGGTATATAGTAAGATATGTACTACAAGGATTTGACAATAGAAGGGGCTAGCTAGGCAATTCTGAAACCCTTAGGGCAGGTTGTCAGAGACCGCAGACTGAGACTCTCAGCTAGCTACATGCTGAAATTATTGCCAAGAGTTGTCATTTCCTCTTTTCAAAGAAGCCTCAGCTGAACTCTTAATTCCTTTCAAATGATTGAATCAGGTCCATCCAGATTATGTAGGATAATCTCTTTTACTTGAAGTCAATTTATTATAGGCTTAAATCACATCCAGAACATTCTTTCACAGTTAACACCTAGATCAGTGTTTGTTTCAATAAATGAGGAAAGCAGTCTGCAAGTTGATACATATAACTGACCATCGCACTGAGATAAACAGATATAAGTAAAAATATATTTATTTCTATGTTTCTTCATCTCTACACTCAATGAGTATTTTAAATAAGATTAGATCCTGAGGTATACCTACATGAATGTTTACAACCCAGGTGATGGCCAAAATTTTGGAGTTAAAAGGGAGATGATGGGAACAAATATATACCATACTAGAAAAATTTAATTCTCAGGTGTAGAAAACTAAATTAGTTAACTTAATTAACATGTGATAATATTTCCCAATATTGTGAAGTAAATAAAAAGAGGCTACCATTTTTTTCTGTGAATATTGAAGGCCATGACACCAATCTAATCGTGAAGCAGAGACCAAGTTATGTAAGATAAGTACATAGCAATATAGCAATATAGATTATGATAAATATATGAATATTTTCTTATTGATTATTAAAGCCAAAAGTTTCAGTTAAAAAAGTTCTCAGAGTGGTATTACATTTATATAGATAGTGAAATTAAAATACTAATATTCTCAAAATTATTGACAAATTCCTAATGATAGTCTGGCCTGAACTGTGGAACCATTACGGCAGCCTCACGGTGAGTAGAGCACTGAGGAGCTGAGTTGGATGTAAATTCATGCTTCCCCTCATGCATTTATTGAACAATAGCATGATGATTTTTTAGATGGAAGAGGCACCACCTGGCCAAACATACCTATACAAAAAGGCCTTTATTGCAAGAATCTGAACAGTCCCAAAGTTAATCTCTTTGGAGAAAGTCCATTGCAGGCCTGATACACGGACTTTCTATGCTCTCCACAGGCTCCTGAGATTTTCTTCCTTTCCTGATATTCTTTAGAAGCTCCCTTTCTTGCCTCCCTCCTCTCTCCTTTGATGTTACTCTAGAGCATCTATTTGTAATATTACCTGTCCCTTTGGAATACTATTTGAATAGCTGTTTGTGCTGAGAACAGTACTTACTGCAGTTTTAATTGAGTGCATCTCTTAAGATAGTTTTTTACAAGTACTGAAGTACTATTAACAGTAGAGTTTGTGCTTGGGAGAAAGTGAAAGTAGTTTTCTCACCCTTATATGTATATATTTGTGTCATGAATCACATAACATCACAAGGGAGAAATGAGATATAATGGAAAAACACAAAACAAGATTTTTCTGTAGTCTCTGCTATCCACTAATTTGCTCTGTGATATTCTCAATTAACCTAACCTCTCTGGGTAATAATACATGTCCTTCCTACCTTGAGGATAAAAAAGAGATAATAGCTATTAAATTGTTCTGAAACAGTTCAAAGTGCTGCTATGACAAAGAAAAAGGCCACTTATCAAAGGCAAGAAAGAACACAGCTAAATCCTGCGCCACTTCACTTATACGTTTTTGTCGTGCTCGAGGGAATGATTCAATCAAATGTTGAGCTATTCACTTTAGAATCCTTCTAGCTCTAAAAGGATCAATACTTCATCTATTTGCTTCACTTTCTATTTATCTCTTGTAGCTTTGATATATGTACAATGTTAAGAGGGAAAAATAAGTCAGAGTTTGGATGTGCTTTCCACATGATGATGAGGTCTGATACTAGCTACGATATATAGGTTTGAAGTTCAATATAAAGCACTCTAATTATTCACAAATATTGTTCTGAATAGGAAAGATTATTCAGGTATACTGAAGAACTTTTTTCTTGGAAATGTTTATAAGTTAGCCCAGACTACATGTGTAGACTTTTAGGAAGGCAAGTAGATAGACTAGATTCTATATTAATGCTTTTCCTTTACACAACTATATTTGATAACATCTTCCTATTTCTCCAACAGCTTCAAATTTCCTACTTCACAAAGTTTATTTTTCTTATCAAGGAATGCAAACTTTCCCCAAACTTTTAATTTCTTTGTTTTTCTCTTCTTTATTTGCCTGTGCTTTAGTCACCTATTTACCCAGACTAAAACAATTGTTTTCTACACAGTTTTTCTATGAGTAATTACTTGGTCAATGAGTTATTTAAAACCCTTATATAAGTTTCTTTATATAATAATGTTAGACTAAACGATTTGAACTAAATATTCCCCTGAGAACAGCTAGGAAATGGAAGAAGTCATTTTTAAAAAATATTCTTTTTGTTGTTGTTGTACTTTGTTTATTTAAGATGCTAACATTTCTTTTTCTCAAAAGGTATCAGAGAGCTACCAAAGCAGTGAGAAATTGTTGAGATAAGAGTAGGCAAATAACTCTGACAATGAACATTACTTTTAGTTCAAAGCTTTTTTCTTCAATTCCAAAGTCATGGGTGAGGGTTTGAGAAAGTGAGCAGTATTTTTGAGGATTAAAGCACTGAAGGAAAATTTAGAATTAAAGGCCCATTAGGAAGAAGGAGGAGCCACGGTTAATCCTCAGACTTAATATGTTCTGTCATTGTTTGCCCCTACTCTAGCTGTCTGCCACAAATATAAAGTTAACCTCATCCAAAATATCAAATTATCTCTATCCTTTTTATATGCAATAATGGTTGGTACTCAATAGAAATGATCAAGCACGTGTAGAAACATGAACTTCACTTGTCAATCAAGACAAATTTTACACAGTTTAAAAAGACCAACAGGGAGTTCTGATAATGGACTTAGACCTGAACTTTAGGATAACAATGCTTGTGATGATAAAGAAAATAGAACACAAAATTGAGAACTTAAGTAAAGAACTGGAAACTATACAAAATAACCAAGTGGAAATTCTAGAACTGAAAAATGAAAATCAAAGTTTATGACTCAATGGATAGGTTTAATAGTAAATTAGCCATAGCTGAAAAACAAATGGGTAAACTGTAAGACATAGAAGAGCATATCCAGAGAAAAACAATAAAAATACAGGAAATCACGTAGAAAAGGAGAGGGAAAAGGAGGAATTGGTAAAGGGCCACAAAAATCAACTATATTATATAATGATAAATTTTTTAAAATGCAGAAAGTCATGTAAAAGGCATATGGGATAGAGTGAAAAAGTCTAATGTGTGTCCTGTGAGTCTGGGTGAGGAGAAAGTGCATATGGAAAAACAATTTTGATAGAGAATGACAAGGAAAAAATTTCAAACTATTAAATACATCAAGTCAAGGAATCAATAAATGCCACAGGTTCTCAGCAGAATAAATAAAAGAAAACCACATGAGCATGTAATGATACTTGTGAAAACCAAATATAAGAGTAAGTCTTAAAACCAGTCAAAGCAAAATGATGTGCTACTTCTGAGGGTACAAAAGTAAGACTGGAGATAGGTGCCTTAAAGTAACATGGAGACCAGAATAGAATAGATTGACCATATTTAAAATGCCGACAGAAAAGGCTCAGTAACCTAGAATTATGTAACCCACTAATATAACCTTAAATAAAGGAGCCCAGTGGCTAAAAAAATAGAAAATACCAATAGCTCAAAGACTGTGTTAAATGATATCAGGCATTATGAAGAGTAACCTGGTGAACTGAAAGACAGGTTAAAAAGAAAAAAATCCACAGTAAAATAAATAAAAAGTCCTTAAAAGAATGTAAGAGGGCCGGCTCGGTGGCGCACTGGATAAGTGCGCCGCTTGGGAGGCGCGGCGGCGCTCCCGCCCGAGGGTTCGGATCCCACATACAGACCGGTTCCCGCTCACTGGCTGAGCGAGGCGCGGGGGCAGCGCCGAGGGTTGCGATCCCGTTGCCGGTCCCCGGTCCGGTGCGGGGGCAACACTGAGGGTTGTGATCCGTTGCCGGACACGGAAAAAGACAAAAGACAAAAAAAAAAAAAAAAAAAAAAAAAAATGAAAGAG
>NW_007727508.1:219312-243005 GCF_000696425.1 Galeopterus variegatus
GAAAAAAAAAAAAAAAAAAAAAAAAAAAAAAAAAAAAAAGAATGTAAGAGACACTTGGAATTCTACTGGTTATCTGTTGCTGTGTAACAAATTACCACAGATTTACTGTCTTAAAACAACACACACTTAGTATCTTGTACTTTCTGTGGGTCAGGAGGATGAACACCCCCTAGCTGGATCCTCTGTTCAGGGTCTCACAAGGTTGCAATCAATGTGTCAGTCAAGTTGCATTGTCTTCTGAAGTTCAGGTCCTTCTTCCAAGTTCCTGTGATTGTTGGCAATACCCAGTTCCCTGTATAAGATTGAAGTCCTCATTTTTTCGCTGGCTGTTGGGTGAACATTATACTCTCAGCATCGAATGATCTGCAATTTTTTACCACAGGGCCCTCTCCCTTCCTCGCACAATGTTATAGCTTACTTCTTCAAGGCCAGCAAGATAATCTCTTGAATATTAAGTCTGAGAAGGTGGAGTCTTATATAATGTAACATAGTCACAGGAATTACTACCCTTTAACCTTTGCCTTGTTCTATTAGCTAGAAGCAAGTCACAATTTCCATCCTCACTCAAGAGGAAAGAATTACACGAAGGTGTAAATAAAAGGAGGCAAGAATCACAAAGCAATCTTAGAATTCTGCTTATCACAGCATTGTAGTGAAAAAGCCCAAAACAGGTGTAATTGAAGTTTAAACAGGAAAGTCTATGTAGTGAGGATGTAGATTAAGGGTATGAAAGAACCAGAACTCTCATTTAGTTATTGTGGAAGAAAATATTTCTACAACCATTTTGAAATACTGTCAGGCAAAATCAGTTAAGGCTGAGCATTCATTTATCAGATAATCCAGCAATTCCTTTCTTAAGGAACATATAAAACATAAGTAATTATATATGATCACCAAAATATGTAAGAAATCAAGAAACAGAACATTGCTAGAACCCCAGAAGCATGAGTCATGCTTTTTTCCAGTTGTTACTTTCCATAAGAATAATCAGTGTCCTAACTTCTCAAACCATTAATTTTGCCTTTTGTTGAAGTTCATAAAAGCAGCATCATAGGACATACATTATTTCATAATTGGCTTCGTTGAATATAAATGACCTTTGTGTAATTTACACAAATATTGTGTGTTTATAGTTGTAGACTGTTCTTCCTCGCTGCTGTATATTATTCCATTGTATGGCTAGAGCGCTATCTCTTCATTTATTCTACTGCTGATGGGCATTGTGCAGTATTCAGTTTGGGTGTATTACAAACACGTGACAGAATGTTCATCAGTGATTATTCTTATGGAGAGTAGCAACTGGAAAACAGCAGGCTTCTAGGCTTCTAGGATGCTGACAATTTTCTGTTTCTTGACCTAGGTGCTGAACATAAGAATATAACTAATTAGGTAAACTTTACCAAAATGTATACTTTTTAAGGTGCTTTTTCCTTTACATACACTATCTTTAGTATATAGTTTTTTTTAAAGGCAAAATAAAGTAATTTTAGACAAAAAGTTGACAAATTATTTGTTCCCAACAGATCCTCTCTAAAGAAAATAATGAAGAATGTTCTTCAGATGAAAAGGAAAAGAAATTCCTGATGGAAGTACAGAAATGTATTAAAAAATTTTAAAAAGTAATAGAAAGTATGATTGTACTGGTAAACGTGAAAAATATTACATTATAAATAATGTAATGTAATGTGTGGTGGGTTTTCCAAAATATATATTATCAGATCTATAATGTAAGTCAGGAGGTGTATACATGACCTTAGAATACCGTAAGTTACTTGCATTTTATTGGAAGTAAAACACAGGTTTTAGACTTTAGTAAATTTAGAACACATATTGCAAAAGCTGGAGTAATCATTAAAATAAATATATCAATGACAAATTAAGATGAGCATGCATTAACAGAAATAATCAACGAAAAATAAGATTAAAAAAAGGAAAACAAGTAATACAGTACGAGAGGGACAAACAGAAACAGTCATAAACTGGATGATTTAAAGCCTAATACACATGTAATTACATTAAACTAAATAAACTAAACACTCCAATTAAAAGACAAAGATTTTCAGATTCGATAAAACACATACATGCACACACATACACATACATATAACTATAAGCCACTTTCAAGAGACATATCTTGAATATAAAGGTTCATAAAGTTTTGAAGTATAAAAATGAAAAGAAACTAAGGAGGTAATTACCCCCCAAAATTTGTTATTACTTTACCAATAGCACACAAAGTAGACTTAAAAGAAAGGAGCATCACCACAGATGATGGGTGGTGATGGAGACAAGGTGAAGGACAACAAATGACAATAACATGGTTAATGGTTTATTTGTGTGCCCCTAAAAATATGGTCTCAAAATATACAAAATTTATACAAAAGTGAGAAGCACATTTAACAAATTTTTCTAAGTGACTACTAAGCAGCAATCAGAAAATTTGGTAAGGATATAGAAGATCTAAACAACCCAGTTTGACAAATTGACCTGATGTACACCTGTGAAACTCTATCCGACAACTGACAAAAAATGGTCAAGAGATCTGAATGGACATGCAGAAAAGAGGCTATAAAAATGGTGAGTAAATATATGAAAAAACATATTCAAACTCATCTACTAATCAGGAAAATGATTTCCAATTACAAATATTACAACAGAATAGTTATATATATAAGGACAGATGATGGGAAGTATTGGCAATGAGATGAAAGAAACAATGATACACTGCCAGTGGAATTGTAAATTGGTACCTTTTGGAAAACTGTGTGGGTTCCCTAAAAATCCCATGCTGACATAGCATTGTGGGTAGAAAGTTTATTGGGTATTGCTGTCAGTATAAACATCCATGAAAAAGTGAAGGAAACAAGTCTGGGCAGAGAAGAAGTTGAATTGCAATGCATTTGCAACGAAGAACTCCATTTCATCCTCTGCAGAGCACTGGAAATAAGTAGGCCCTTCACAGTTGTCCAGAATGTGGGCTATATTGCTAGGCTATTAAAACTTTACAGAAGCCAGTCATTTGGTAGAGCTGTTCATGAAAATTGGTCTTGACCTCAGGGTTGGAAACTCGCATCAATGAATGGTCAATTTCAGAGCAGAACTCAGCTGATGTCTTTCCACTATCAACCCTACCAGCAGTGGGCAAAATAAGTGCTTCAGTCCTAGAAGAGAGTGTCTAGGGAGCATGCCACAGCTTCCCGTGTAATACCCAAAAAACATTTGTGTACAAATTCACCAAAGATAAGTGAGAGTGTTCATAGCAACATTACTTGTACTTAAAATTTATAATGAATCCAAATGTTTATCAACTGTTAAATGGATAAGTTGCAATGTATTCATACCATAAGATAGTATTTAACAATGAGAATTAATGAACTATAGCTAGCCCAACTGCATGAATAAAATTCACAGTAGAAAACACTGTCTGATACCATTTATATGAAGTTCTAAAGAGACAAAATGTGGGGGCCTTCTGGAGTTCTGGTAACATTCTGTAACTTCACCTGCTGGTGCTTACTACGGTTTATTCACATTGTGGTAACAGCTGTAATCTTTTTATTTAGGCACTTTACACATGTTTACTTCAATGGAAATGAGCATAGTAACAAAATATTCTATGCTTTCTCTGAATGTTCTTTAAAATACAAACACATATATTTAATTCTCAATAAAATTAAAGTTAGGTAAGTGTGACTGTCTACTATTTAATTGTTTTTCATGTGTGTATTATCTTTAAAAAAACCAAAATAAAATAAATAAACTAGTTTATTATAATATATTCTCCCCTTTAACTTTTCCTTTTAATTCTTTTCTCTCATTCTTGGTGCCATACTTACTTGTATGTATCCAACAGTAAATAGTGTGGTCCCCTGTAGAGATCTATTATTTATTCTTTTATTCATTTAAGAAATGTTTATAATTACATTGCTAGAAAAATTAAATACACTAATGCTAGAGAGTAATAAAAATGCATATGACATTTCCATTGTATTTATGAACTGTCAGAGCAACTAGGAAACCTATGATTTGTAAAAATATTAGAACATAAAAATAAATGTGTTACACATTGGTATAATTTTATAAGCTAAAGTTTTTTACACTTTTTCCAGCAAACAATAACTTTTTCTTATAAAATTAAGTATACCTCAGTTTTAGAAAAAAAAAATATAAGAGCGATAGATCTTGAACATAACCAGTGCCATTTTAGGCAAGGCCAAGCACAAAATGGCCCCCAACCTCTCCCCACTTCCCTTTACGAGAAGCCTCGTGACTTCTGTGAAATAGAAACTTTTGGCTTCCACATGGGTGCAATGCCCCTCCCTCACAATGCCCCTCCCTGATTGCTTCGGCCAGCCCTTGGCACCCTACAGTCTATATAAACTCTCCCACCCCCAGGCCTGTGGCTGCCCTCCATTTTGAGTGCAGCCTAGCAGATTTTCTTCCTTTTATAAAGTTTGATCGGTACCCGGCATTTTGGCTCACTTTCTTTCAAAGAGTAGGCTAAAAGCATCTCATAGGCTTTTCAAAATTGTCTACTTTTTTTCACATTCAAAATGCCATTGATAGGGTTGAAATTCAAAAATGATCTAGGTACCTGCGTGACATTTTTGTACATATAACTCAATAGATTAGGAAGAAATTTGAGCAGTGAAATATGTTTCAAATGTTTAATTTTTTTGGCATTGAGTTATGTTTTAAATTAAACAAATATTTGTTGGTTGCTTACTGTCTTTGTCAGTTCGGGCTGCTGAAACAAAATGCCAAAGACTGGGTGGCTTAAACAACAGAAATTTATTTCTCACCATTGTGGATGCTGGGAAGTCAAAGATCAAGGCACCTGCAGATCTGGTCTCTGGTGAGTGCATGCTTACTGGTTTGCAGATTGGCTTCTTATATCCTCATATAGTAGAGAGAAAGAAAGATATCTCTCTGTAACTCTTCTATAAAGGAACTAATCCCATTCATGAGGGCTCCACCTTTATCATGTAATTACCTCCCAAAACCAAATAGCATCACATTGCGGATTTAGGCTTCAACACATGAATTTTGTGTGGGCATGAACATTGAGTTCATAGCCCCTATTATGCGCCAAAGAAAGTTTTTGGGATAGAAGATAAAAGACCTGTATACTGAAAACTATAAACCACTGAAGAAAGAAATTGAAGAACACACAAATAAATGAAAAGATATCCTGCATTCAGGAGTAGGAAGAAATAATATTGTTAAAATGTCCATACTACTCAAGTGATCTACACATCCAGTGCAATCCTAATCAAAATGTCAATGTCATTTTTCACAGGAATAGAAAAAAAAAGTGCTAAAAATTGCATGGAACTACAAAAATCCCTGAATAGCCAAAAAAATCTTGAGCAAAAAGAACAAAGCTGAAGACATCAATTTTCTGATTTCAAAATATATCATATAGCTATATTAATCAAAACAGCATATTACTGGCATAAAAACAGACACATAGACCAATACAGCAAGATAGAAAGACAGAAAATAAATCCACACATTTACAGCAAATTGATTTTTTTTTTCCTTTTTGTCTTTTTTACTGACCGGTAAGGGATCGCAACCCTCGGTGTTGTGCCCGCACCACACTCAGCCAGTGAGCGGGAACCAGTCTCCACATGGGATCTGAACCCTCGGCGGGAGCGCCGCCGCACTCCCAAGTGGCGCACTCTCCAGTGCGCCACCGGGCCGGCCCGCAAATTGATTTTTGACAAAGATGTTAAGAGCACACAATGGGGACAGGATGGTTTCTTCAATAAATATTGTTGGGAAAACTGTTGTCCACATGGAGCAGAATTAAATTGGATTTTTATCTCACACCATATATGAAAATTAAATCAAAATGAATTAAAGACTTTAATATAATTCCTTAAACTGCAAAAGTACTATAAGAAAACGTAAGGGGATAGTTCCATGATATTGATCTGGATAATGATTTTTTGGATATGTCCTCAAAAGCACAGGCAACAAAAGCCAAAAATGGGATTGCATCAAACTAAAAACCTTCTTCCCAGCACAGGAAACAGAGTAAAAATTAACGAATAAAAATAAATCATCAGAATGTGAGAAAATATTTGTAAATGATACATCTGACAAGGGGTTAATATACAACATATATAAGGAACTCAATAGCAAAATCCAAATAACCTGATTAAAAATGGGTAAAGAACCTGAAAGATATTTCTCAAAAAAAGACATACAAAAGGCCGACAAGTTCAAGATAAAATGCTCAACATCACTAACATCAGGGAAATGCAAATTAAAACCACACTGAAATATCAACTCACACCTGTCAGAATGGATATTATCAAAAAGATGAAAGATAACAAGTATGAGAGAGGACATGAAGAAAAGGGAATACTTGTGCACTCTTGGTGTGAATGTAAGTTGATACAGTCATTATGGAAAATGTTATGGAGATTTCTCAAAGAACTTAAAATAGAACTAGCATATGATCCAGCAATCCCTCCTTCATATCCAAAGGATATGAAATCAGTATGTCAAAAAGATATCTGCACCCCTATGTTTATTGCACCATCATTCAAAATAACCAAAATATGGACTCAACCTAAGCATCCATCAACGAATGAGTGAGTGAGTGAGAAAAAAAAAATGGTGTACGCAAGAAAATACTACTTGGCTTAAAAAATGAGGAAATTCTATCAATTGCAACAACATGAATGAATAAGCTAAGTGAAATAAACCAGGCACAGAAAGAAAAATACCACATAACTTCATTTATATGTAAAATCTAAAAAAGTCAGACTCATAGAAATAGAAAATAGAATGGTGGTTACCTGAGGTTGGTGGGAGAAGGGGGAGGGAATGAAGAGATGTTGGTCAGAGGATACAAAGTTTCAAGTAGACTGGACAAATGATTTTTGAGACCTGTTGAACAGCAGGGTGACTATACTAATTATGTACTATCTATTTCAAAATTTCTGATAGCAAATTTCAAATGTCTCATGACAGAAAATAAGTGAAGTGATGGCTATGTTAATTACCTTTACTCAACCATTCCACATTGTGCATGTATATCAAAACGGCAAATTGTACTCATTAAATACATGTAATTATGATTTGCTGATGAAAATATCTTTTTTATTTTAAAAATATAAGTTTTGGTGATATATCCTTGAGCCAATGGTCAGCAATTCTTGCACTTAGGTAGCTTACATTCTATAGCAAAGGAGACTCAAAAACCACAGTCATCATAAACAAGTAAATTACACAGTATATTGGATAAGTGCTGTGGGGAAAAGAAGAAATAAGATAAGAAAGTAATGTAAAGTGAATCTACAGTGTTAGGAAAGAGTTGTGATTTTAAGTAGGATTTTCTTTATGAGGTAGTCCTAATGAAGAAGGAAACAGCTGAAGCATTATTTGAACATCTAGATTTAGTGTTGCAGAGATCTAGGAAAACAGCATTTCAGGAAGAAAGAAGAGCTAGTAAAAAGGCCCTGAGTTTGAATTGTGCCAGAAAAATCTGAAAGACTTCTAGAGGAGTGGTAGGACTGGAATAGAGTGAACTGTGGAATAAGTAAGGAGTATAATCGGAAAGCTTGGGGCATGGGATAGGTTATGTGGGGCTTTGTGAGATGTTATAAGTACACTGGTTTTTGAAATTAGGAGCCATTGGGTTTTGAACAGAGGAGTGATATTATATAATTTATTTTTGAAGGGTTGGTTACTCCAGCTGTGTGTTGTAAATAGACTGCGAGGGACAAAAGTAAATACTGGGAGATATCTTAGAAAACTAATGTAGTAATCTAGTCTAGATATTTTGATGGCTTAACTCTGAATGCAGCAAAAAGCAGTTGAACTTGAATGAATTTTGAAGGTGGAGACAAAGGAATAACCTGACATATTAGATATGTAGTATAAAAGAAGTAAAAAGGAAAGAATACTAATTTGGATGTCTAGGCAACAGAAAGAAGAGAGTTGCTATTAACTGAAATGGGAAACCCTGAGTGTGGAGCAAGTTTGGGTGGGAAGGTTCAGTCTTGAGCATGTCACATTAAGATGTGTCTTAAGTATCCAAATGAGAATGTACCTTAGACATCCAGGTGAGGTTATCAAGTGACACATAATAAAATACCCCAAATCATGCTGGCTTAAAACAAGAGACATTTCATTGTTTTTATAGTTTCAGCTGTATGGTTTTTGGACTCTCTTGATTGGGGTCTCTTGTAAGGATGTAGGTGAATGGTGGCTGGGGCTGAAATGCTAGTATGACTTCTCTCACCCTGTTTCGTATCTTGGTAGGGATGGCTGGAAGGCTGGGATGCTGGGACAGCTGGGCTTTTCTCTCTTCATGCGGCTTCTTCCTGTTGTCTCTGTTAAGTCTCTCCAGCACCACAACTAGACCACTTGTATGATGGTTTAGGGCTCCAGAAGGATAAAAACAAATTTCCAGGCATTCTTCTATAGGCTTAGAACTATAACTGGCACAGTTTACTTCTGCTGCATTTATTGGGTTAAGCAAGTCACAGGATCGACCCAAATTCAATGTGTGAGGTATCTCTAAAAGGCATAATCATAATAGGGTTGTGATTCTTTGGGGGCAGTTTGTTTGAAACTGATTACTACAAGCATATAACATTTGAGGTGTCTAATAGGTATCCAAGAAAGATGTCAAGTAGGCGGTGGAATATATGAATTAAAATTTCAGTAGTATATTCTGGCTTGAAGATAAAAATTCGAAAGATTTTGTCATATCGAATAGATAACATCACCAAAAAAGTTATTTATAGGAGAGTCAGGGGATGAAAATGTTTCCACTAAATTTTTATACAATTTTGGTATACTTGAGGAATTTCTTCCTAGATAGAAGATAGGTAGGTAGATACATGGATAGACTCATAAATAAGTGTGTGTGTATGTGCCTTTGTGTGTATGTGTTTTACTTGTATGTCTATCTGAGTGCTTAGGTATTGCCTTATCTTATCCTACTTTGTTGATATAATTAGAAATAAAAATAAAATGGTATGTAACTTAGCTGAGTGTGCAGGTGGCCGTGCAATAAACTAAATGGAGGGAAAAAAAAGACAAAAACAAAAAACAAAACCTGTTCTGATCCATTTCAGAGGTGCCTGAGAAAAAGGTTAATATATTGCCAAAATTTCTTGAGATGTTTAATGGTTCACTTCATTAGCCTTAAGTGGATACCCAGGCTCAGAGAAAGTGGCCTTAGGAAGACTCAGTCAGGGTAATTTTAATATTCTGTTGAGCTTCCACTAGTTTCGATTCTCTGCCTTGCAAAGAGTACAGCAAAAACCCAGACTAGTCAGACCTGTTAGCTACACATTCTAGTTCAAGTTTCCTGTGCTTTTTAACCCCACTCTATAAGAAATATTTAGTAAAAGCAAGGAACATGTACTGAACCAGTGGGACAAACTTTTGGTAGTGAGGGGATTAGACTGGGGATACAATGGTAGTGACCAAGTATGGCATGGCAGCAGGACAGCAGGTCTTCTGCTCGTGAGAAGATGCCCTCTGCAGCACTTCTGTCCCCATTTTCCCTTGGTAAGAACACCAGGAAAGAAGCAGACTGGGTAAAGAATGCCTGGAATGTCAGCTCTTCTTTTGTTTGGATTTACTTTCCTTTGCTGTGAAAATGATAAGATAGTGGAGCCAAGGTTTTGTTATGGGCCTCGTGTAGAGTTGCAAATTCAACCCCTTCATCTATGTAGCACTTTAGACATTTGGCCAAACTTGGACTAGACATAAGGAGTCTTTGAAGTCCCTGGGGTACAGCTGACACATTAGTAAATGGGGCTAAAGTTTAGGGCAAGTAATTTCAGTAAGAGAGAGTGTGTGTGCATGGGGGTTCCCTCTTCTTTATGAGGGAACTGGTTTAAACAGTAGGTGGCTGTATAAGAGTTAAGGCACTCAGCAATCTGGGTACTCAAAAAAAAAAAATAAGTACATAAAAATGCTACCTTAGTAGTCTTGACAACTGCTTCAAATTTTGCTCAGCATGGATAGCTTTTCATGAGACGAACCAAGCCATTGCAATTGCATCGTTTCCGTGAAACATAGAGGATAGAATAGTCGCTTCTATGTTACTGTCAAAACTACACTGAGTAACTCTACTCGTAGCTTGTGAAGCTTAATATGTGGCACTGAGTTGGGAAAAATTAGGCTCAGGTGGAGTGTGTGTTTATTTGGTGGAATTCTCTTTGCACTTCATAATCTTTATAAACTTACAACAAACTTGGCCTCTTGGAAGTAATCTATACTTATTTCTTTCTTATGATGATGATATTTTTCCTTTGGCTGGAGATACATTTTTTTTTTTTTCAGAGAGCACTTTTTTGTTTGTTTACTCATCTTTTCATGAGAAAAAAATCAAACTTTGCCTTAGGGGTGTGTGTGTGTGTGTGTGTGTGTGTGTGTGTGTAATACTCCCTTGGTATATTTAAAGTACAAATTGATATGCATAACTCCAGTTGGAATTTCCAGTGAGATTAATGAAATTAGCATATATTGATATAGAAATTTCTCTCTATGTTTACACATGATTTCCATCCTAGAATACAGTATACCCATTTCTTTTAGCTATTTGCTTTTGCTTCTAAAGGTTTATGATCATTTGGAGTGGGTGCTTTTGGAGGAAGTCAGGGAATACTGGATGGGAAGAGTATGTGTATAACCTCACAATAAACGAAACAGTTAATATAGTTACGACTGCTAGTTATCTTGCTGATTTTTCATCATACTATTATTCAGTGGTTGGAGAATAAAATGGGAATAGAAAGACTATATGTATTTTCACTTTCTTATGGCAAAATGAAGCATAACACCAGAGTTTATCTTTATAAACTCTGTTCCAGTTCACATATATTTTGTAAGTAAAATGTTTTGATTTTAGTGTTTTTTTAATTATTATTTTATGTCTGTATGCATATTTTTTGTAGAAATTTGGAAAAGTTTATATCCAGAGCTACTTTTCAAACTGTTTGAATTACAAATAGACTCTGGACTCCTTATTTAATCATTTTAGATTTAATTCCTGCCCTTCACCCTGATTTACACCATTTTATAATATTTTGTATGTAAAATGTTTTGATTTTAGTGTTTTTTTAATTATTATTTTATGTCTGTATGCATATTTTTTGTAGAAATTTGGAAAAGTTTATATCCAGAGCTACTTTTCAAACTGTTTGAATTACAAATAGACTCTGGACTCCTTCTTTAATCATTTTAGATTTAATTCCTGCCCTTCACCCTGATTTACACCATTTTATAATTTTACATGCCTTCTGTTTATTTTATAGCTCTCTTCTCTGAAAATCCAATGACCCACATATGATTAGAGAGCAACAATTGAAATCTCAGTGTTGGTGATGTACAGTGTTCAGCTTATATTCCCAGCTTATGGAATCATCTATCAATATACCTTCTGGTATCATGCTCATAACTCCCCTGTGGATCCTGCAGGGAAATAAACTTCTCATGCAGATGTAGATCCACTAGCTAGCAGAGGTCAATAAGTGACTAAGTCATCCATTCATTTCACTGAGAATTGAGAGACAAGACTTCTTAATATTTTTCTGTTTACAACTATTTGATCCTTTATTTTCTGGATATTACCAAAGGAAAAAAAGAATGCAAGAAAAGAAATATGTTAATCTCTGGAAACCAAAGCAACAAATACCGCAAAAAAATCTGGAACTAAGAAATGGGTCCTGAGAATTAAATGGCCTGAGAACCATGCCTGATTACAATATCTCCAACTGGTCTCTAGTTTATGAAACTCTTTAGTTTCCAACATCCAGATGAAAACAAATTTTGTCCTTAAAACACCATATCCAGACTGATAGTAGAACATAGAATGAAGTAATTCTTTTGTTATTCTCTTCCTTGTCACAGTATGGACAAAATATAGAGCCTACTTAGAATTTATTGTGTCAACTACTCCCCTTCTTGACTGTCCTGTACTAAATCCCCCAATGTAACCCACTTTGGAAGTAGAAAGTGAAATTTTAGGTTTGGGCCATTGTAAAGTTTTGCCTTTGATGTAGTGTGCTCTTATACCTCATTGCCTAGAGAGTTGTTGCCTGAAGCTTAGCCCTGGGAAGCAGATACTTTCATCCTGACAATCTTCACATTGTATCTGTCTTCTTTTCCTGTTATGACAGCAAAACTAGACAAGAATTCACTCCTTGGTGTACACATTTGAGAGGAGGGAAGAAACATGTCAGAGCCCTATAATTTTGTGGACAAATATGAGCTATGGCTTTGCAGTTACTTTCTTATTTCTGTAACACATCTCTTGTACTCTTGATTACCAACAATCCTGTCAGCTGATCCTGTTGCATTGGGCCAAAGTTGAACTTGAGTAGCATGCAGATTTGGCTGTTAATTTTAAAATATGATTTAAAATTCACATAAAAAGCTCTCAGAGATATCTGCCTCTTCTTTCTCTCAGTAAAACAACACTCCACCATTCTGAGCTGAAGTTTCGGGCTGTATTAAAATAAAAACTAGCCATCAATAACTTGCATAGTCCTCAGAATAAATTCATCAGGTTCTTTCCAAATAGCAGAAGAATAAAGAGTAAATGTTGACAACATAGCCTTTATAGAGAAGACTACTGAAAAAGAACATTGCAGAAAAATTGCAATCAATTTTTATTATTTTGCCCCAAATCAGCACTGCTCCAGGACATTAATATACATATATAATGTAATATGGCTTTATTCACAAAAGGCATTTAACGAGATGTTAGATATGAAGGCATTTCATACCTGCAGGTTTTTTGCCATTTTAGTCATTTTTACTTTATAAATACTGTGGGAAATTCATTTATTATCTTTGCAGGAAAATTCTACAATTAACATCCTGTATAGTTTTAGGGATTTTTTTTTTCCCAGAATGACATTTTTGTATACTGTATTAGTTTCCTGTGGTTGCTGTAACAAATTACCACAAATGTAGTGGTTTACAGAAACACACGTTTATTGTCTCACAGTTCTGGAGTCAGAAGTTCTAAATGATTATTATGGAGCTAAAGAAAGGTGTTGGTAGGGCTGGTTCTCTCAGGAGAGTTAGGAGAAATCTGTTTCCTTGCCTTTTCTATCTTCTGGAAGCACCTGCAGTTCTCTGCTCATAATCACTGCCTTGTATCACGTCAAATCTCTCTCTAACATTCACTTGTGATTACAGTTAGGCTCCACCTAGATAATCTAGGATAATCTCACCATTTCCATATCCTAAATTTAGTCATATCTGCAAAATTCCATTTTGCCATATAAAGTAACATTCACAGATCCCAGTATTTAGGACGTTGATGTCTTCGGAGCCATTATTCAGTATATCATGTATGCTGTTTGTACTTATGTTTTTAAAAATGTATTTCAATATTGACTACATTTAATAAATGTTTATTACATATTAACATAGAGATAGTACCACCCAAGTATATTTATCTGGCTGAATGATAGCTGAATTGGAAAAATTAACACACATTTGCATGCAAATTTTACAAATCTATATCATGTAGATTTTATTGTATTTACATTTTCAGTACATAAGAGAAGGATTTCAGGAGAAAAGATGAAAACATTCCCAACCCAGAATTTGATCTGAGTTGCTACAGACAAAAGTTATTTTCTATCATCTCCAAACAAAACACTAGATGTTTTTCTAGGCGTTTTTGCATTCATATATACCCAAAATGTAAAAACACACAAAAAAGTTTACATGTGACTTAAATAACTAATTGAAAGGATAATATCTTTAGACAGAATAGCAACCTTATGAAACTAGTTGAGAAGCCTTCATAAAAAATAAACATTTTTTTTTGAGCTCTCCAAAGGTCACCTCTGTGTATTTGTAAGTTATTTATATTAACTTTGAGGTTTCAGAAGGTTGTGGTATTATTTGAAAGGAAAGAACTTTTGACAACCAATAAATGTATCTTTTAGTGTATTTGAAAAAAGGACTGGAATCAGTAGCCACCATAGTGAATGGCACTGCAGGAAGTCTGTTTCTATTATATTACATGTTAAATGAATCTAATAAAAAAGATGATAAAATCTAGAGCTCCTACGGAAAGCTACTTATTCTGTGTTTTAGACTCAGAAACCAAAGTAGATCCCAGCCAGTATTAACTCTAACAGAAATCTCTTGGGAAAGTGGATATGAGAAGGAAAATGTTCAAGGTAAGATGACTGCAACTACAGGCAAGGAAAGCAAAGAAACTCGGTAAAGGTAAACTCAGAAGTCAATTTAACCTGGGATTCCCCAGGTAAACACAGAAGACTTGTAATTTCCATTCCATTAGGTGTGCACAGGATGAGAGAGATTCAACACTTCCATACTAATCCTCGTATAGCTACCTTGATAATCTAGTACAGACAGTCCCTGACTTTTGGTAGTTTGACAGAATGATTTTTCGACTTCACGATGGTGCAAAAGTAACACGTATTCAGTAGAAATCATACTTCTCATTTTGAAGTTTGATCTTTTCCTGGGCTAGCAAAGTATGGTAACATACTCCCTGGTGTTGCTGGGCAGCAGCACCATGATCATGAGGGTAAACGATATTTAATATCTTCCAGAAGAACACTATGCCTGCTAAACCATCAACCAGTGCTGATGCCCCAGTGCCTTCTACTAGCTATTCTCAATCCTCATCAGAAGAGAGAGAAATTGATGGCCCTGCTTCTGTAGCATGCCATCATCGAGAAATTAATTTCAGTTCAATGCTTCAAACATTCTTCAGACCCATGTGCTTTCAGCTGTGTATGTTACTGGTGAGTACCCAAACAACCATTCTGTCTTTCAGTTTCAGTTCAGTATTTAATAAATTATGTGAGATATTTAATATTTTATTTATATAAAATAGGCTTTGTGTTAGATTATTTTGCTCAACTGTAGGCTAATGAAATTGTTCTGAACCCGTTTAAGGTAGGCTAGGCTAAGCTATGACGTCTAGTAGGTTATTTGTATTAAATAAATTTCCAACTCATGACATTTCAAATTTACAATTGGTTTATTGGACCACAACCCATAGTAAGTCAAGGAGCATCTCTACAGAAATGCACAAGAAGTGATTTTCTTTGATTCTAAGTGTACTCAGGGTATATTTGAGTGGAGTCTGGAATTTTAAAAGTATTAGCACCAAATATACATCTACATTCATAAGCAGAGTAGATTACATATCAGTTATTTTGTTTGTATTTACAAATATGTTGTCTATGGGTAGGAAGAAAAAAACTTGAAGGGAAGTGATTATACTGGTAGGTTTTATAAAAGCAATATTATTGGCTGTAGCAGATCTGGTTGGTGACCTCCTCTCATATCTAACCTTTTCCTTAAACATTGGCTCAACTTCTAACATTCAGTGCAAACTTCCATTTACCTGAGTATTTTTTCTCGACTCCAGAACCCTCTCTGCCCAAGCGTAGTCAGACTGGTATGGCAAAGAATTAATGTCACCTGGAGTAGCCTTCAAGCAATTGCCCCTCAGTGTGCTCACTTGAATCATGAGTTCTACATAGGCTCCCAGAGTTTCCCATTTGGATTAAGCTCCTTGGCCGCTTAGGTAACTTGTTTGTTAATGCCCTCTTTATGGCTTCCTTCCTTTCCCTTCCCTGTTTTACTTCCTGACTCCTGTACTGGGGTTCCCAAGGATCACTTTCCATATAACGTACTTGCATTTGGATATTTGTCACAGGTCAGCTTCTGGAGCAACCTAAACATAGATAACTGCTATTGGAAATGGACTTCAGCAGCAGATTTTTCAGGATGGAATTCTGAAATTGTATCACATCGCTCCCTGGCCAGAAGGCTCTAAGAACATTATTGTGTGATAAACCATGACTTGCTGTTATACCAGAATCAAATGACTCACACTTGTGGATACTAGTGAAATGAGGTGCACTGGCTTATGCAATCCTCTAGCATTTGAGAGAGATGATGGCAATGGTGAATATAAGAACTGAGCGATTTGGCTTGGTGTTAAATGCCGTTAAAGTGTGAATGAAATAAAATAACAACTTAGGGCATGGTATAAAGCCACAGGCTTTTACAGCCAAGTTCATAGAAGCTTTCTTCTTTTGCAGCAGAGGGCACACTGTATGAGCAATCACAGTCAGTCACTCACTTGAAGTTGTGACTGAAGTTGTGCTTCCTAGCCCTTTATCTTTTGGTTCTGCTGGATTACTGGTATGGTTGGTGAAGTAGAAGAAAGGGGCTGCCTCTATCTTTGTTACACAAGGATTTTACTCATCCTGACTATGACTTTCGCCTGGTCATTTTGGACATTTCTAGCAGTAGATTAGATTTCTACAGGACTTGGAATAAATTACCTTGATTCTCATGAGGAGATAAAATTGCTGTCACATAATGGGATCAGGAATGAGTATATCTGGAACTCAGGGGATTCACTGAGGTGCTTTGGGTACTTCCACGCCTGGTGATAACTGCAAACAGAAAATTGCAGCAACTGTGGCCTGACAAATGCAGAGTAACCAGGAGTTCAAACTCCTCAGGGATATAGGCTTGGGTTACTCCACTAGATAAGCAATCTAGAGTAACAGGAGCTGGCCATTTGTAGCCTTGGAAACAGCTGAAGTACTGGGAATGTGGCTTGTTACATGAACCCTCCATAGTCCTTTTTTTTTTTTTTAAAGAAATTGTGGTTAACCACTGCCTTGAATGATCAAAGACGGGATAGAGTAAAATTAATGTGGGGTATAAATTGATCTGAATGCTGCATGTGCCTTTATCATTTCCATATATATTGGCCCATCTTCCAAATATGCCTGCCTTAATTTGCCTAAGGGCTATTTCTGATCTTATAAACCTAATCTGTAAGCCACAGGTCAGGCTATAAAGGGGTACCATACCCTCCCCTGATCAAGGAGCAGCCCTCAACTAAAGACTTCTGGAAGTTGGAAGATAAGAGTAAGGTAGCACCTTCACTCTTTTTTTGGGTGGAAAATGCTAATGTACATGTTCTATCCCAGTTTTTAGAGGTTTCCAATGGAATTGAGAACCAATTGTATGGTAACAACTAATATTAATTGTTAATTGTGGTAGGCAGAATAATGGCTCCCCCACAAAATGTCCACATTTAAAAATTTCAACATGCCCAATGCAGGATGTATTACTGTATCAGTTTTCTACTGCTGCTGTAACAAATTATCACCAATTTAGTGGCTTAGAACAGCACAAATTTATTATTTTTACATTTCTGGAGGTTTGAAATCTAAAATGAATCTTGCATGGGGTTAAAATCAGGGTGTCAGTATTTCCTGTGGAGGCACTAGGGGAAAATCTGTTTCCTTTTCTAGTTTCTAGAGGCTGTCTTTATTCCCTGGCTCATGGCCTATTTTAAACAATCACATCACTTCAACCTCTTTTTTTATCTATTTACTTTTCATAGCTATTTGCTGCATGTCTACATTGTTAAATGGATCGCAACTCAATTTTGAGGATCTGTATTGTTTTTATTTATTTAACTGTTAGGTTTGTTATCCAGTACTGCTTTTGGCTGTCATTGTTTTGGCTGTTTAACAATGAAACCAGTTTTTTAATTTAAATAAAGTCAATGTGTTTATGCTGCCCTTGTCTCAGCTATCACTGTTTTGGCAGATGGCTTAAATGACTTAGTATACACTTGAGACATTAAGGTAAATCTGTTCCAGATTAGTGGCTTTGTTGGCATTATGCATTAAATAGACCAGGGCTTGGGTAGAAACTTGTAAATTTCTCTGAAACCCCTTAAATTGAAAAACATTGACTTCAAAAATTTTTAAAAACATATTTAGCTAACATAAAGCAGGGCTTTCAAAATTCAGATCCCATCCTCTAAACTTATGACTTCTACTTCTTATTTTCCAATTGATAAGAACATGTAAATATTTTTGTTATTGTTACTCATGCACCTACATTCATTTCTACAACTCTGAAAAAACTAGTATTTTTCTCTGAGGATGAAAATTCAAAGATTTGGGTATGACAGCATCATAATAGCAGGGAGCACCAACTTTTTTTTACTTTGCATAGGATGGAGTTGAGTTATTAATTTGTAGGAACAACTGTGAGGAAGTCCATATGTATTGGAAAACCTTGTATGACTTTCCGTTTCCATCACTTTCCCACATCTTAAAGCTCACCTGTAAAAGTACCACTATGTAGAACTTTACTGCCTTAAAACATGGAAGAAAAGACTTGGCTTAAGGCTGTGTATCCACTGGTTACTGTGACCTTGAGCATTAGATGTGAGCATTGGAGAATGGGGAATCTCATTCATGAGGCAGAGGCAAGCCGTAGAAGAAATGTGGTGAAATATGAGGGATCAGTTCACTCTGGGCATACTAGCTATTCTTGTGGCTGAGGAACCCATTTCTTGAGGCAATTATAGTGAAGGGAAATCACACTGGAGTGGGAATTAGGGCCTATCTTCCCAGAAAAATCATTTTTCTACACTGATCCTGAATTCCTTCATCCATAAATGAAAAGTTTGTATCCTATAAATGGTCATTTCTCTCTCAGTCATAAAAATGTTCTTTCCCTTGTAAGGACAGTTACAAGTTAAAACCAAAGGCTTAATTTTCCCTGTCGCAAATAAAGGAAGAGACTTCTCTCCCTTTTCTTAGAGCATTTACTTTAGACAACTTGCAAGGTCTTGTCTCTTTTAAATGTATGCAAATATTTTTAAAAGCTAAACAAGTATCTGGACAGCTTGAGGACCCAGAAATGTCTTTTTCAAGTACCTGGAGACTTCTCATTGAAATGTAATCATCAAGGAAGATAGTTCCCCTATATCCCAGTCTCTGTGAGATGGTAGGAATATAACTTTGATGGGCTCCTTGCTCCAAGTTACAAAACTACCACTTGTCATAAAAAATATGAGAAATTTATTTTTCCTTTGGTTAAAACCAATTAGCTAACACAGATGGTCACTCCTACTACCACAAGAATTTAGGATGAAATATGTGTGACAAATGGTGCTGTTAAGCCCTCTTACTTGAGTATTAGGTATTGTTCATCCCGAGAACATGTATGTAATGGGCTGTATCTGTGTGGCTGTATAAAAGGGTGAGATTTCTTTCTGTCCGTGCAATCTGTTAGCATATTGCCTGTTATGTGTATCACATACTGGCTTTAATGATTATTTATTAGTAAAACTGTCTTCTTTCTCTTCTACCTTCACAGAGAGGTTTTATGGGTTGTAAGGTGAGTTTGTTTTTAATTATACATCCCACCAAACCTGGATATATCCTCTAATTATTTTAAAAAACAGTCATGATGATCAAAGTATACTGCCTTCTAGAGAATTTTGGAAATTGTCAGATAAAATCTACAAAGAATCATATATTTATTCTTTAAATACTAAACTCAGAAGAGAGTTAAAGAACCACAACATTTACCACAATCTTTTCTTTTATGTTGTCTTCTAGCTTCCCTAGAAAAGATGCTATATCCTGATTTCTGCTCTTAGTCCCACTTTCTCACAATCCAAGAAAGTCATTTTACAAGGTAAAAACAAGACATGTGAATTATTCTTTGAAAAATCACCCATTGGTTACCAAATTCTTTCTTTTTGTTTTATATAATCTAGATCTTCAGGTTGCAATGTCAATTTTAGATGAAGGAGGTGTTCAAAATGTACGTGTTATATATTTCTTTAATAAGAACACTGCAATTATTTTCATTGGAAAATGTTTAAAATTTAAGCCAAACATGAACTTTGTAACATGTTTTCTCATACAAATTATGAGGGAAACAAAGTTAGAATGTCAAGGGATAGTCCAAGACTACAGAGCAAGGCTTAACATGCAGAACTCTTGCTCACAGTAAAGTTCCTAGTCATGAAAATCACATTTGAAAAATAACTTCATAACAGAAGAGATAATTATGAATATGTCAGGCAAGTAATTATCTCAACTTTTGCCAAATGTAACATCTGCCAGATGTAACATTTTGCCAAATTATCTCGACATCTTGCCACATGCTATATTTGCCAAATGTAACAAATCTAGAAAAGGAGGCAATGCTATCAAATTTTAAGTTTGTTAGGAGCACATTAAAAGGGAGGTGTTATTTTTTAAATTCTTTGAAATAATTTGAAGTTTTGATGATATTTTCTAGGAGATGAAGAGCAAATTATTTTTATATCATTTGTGAAATGTTGATTTATTTATTATATCCGAGATAAGAAAGCCCCCTCCTAGTTTGGGTCACCTTGAGAGATACATTGGTTTTGGCTGAATAAACCTATGAGAACCACAGATGCTACAGTTACATTAGCTGTGTTTCTTCAGTTCAATTTGCTTTTTAAATCCACAAAATGCTTTCAGCTGGTGGTGGCAACCACACTCTGTATAATTAGAATGCTATTAGCCTTAAAAGACATATCTGAAGAGAACTGGTTTTTCCCTGCAACTTTAGCCATACCAGCCCTGACAAATTTCCTGTGAGCTTTTTCTTTAGAGTCTTAGAATATGTGGCTTTTAAAAGATTTAAATTAGTCACAGGGTACCAGCAGCAGTAGCACTGCAAGATTCTGCTTACTCTCAGTCTTAAACTAATTGCCCCATTTAAATGGAAGCCAACTTAAAAAAAAATAATCAATCGTTGCTTTGTTCAGATGTTGGTTGAATTGTAAAAAACTCTACCTTGTATATCACTTTGCCATTTGACAAAGGATAATACCATCCTTTCAAACACATTTTTTTCAAAACTCTAATTGTATAGCTTGCCAAGTACTGTGTTATTTGGTTTCAAACAAATATTATATTTAATCTTCTCTATAATAAGTTTAATGTTTAAAAGAAACAAAACAGCTGCCTTGCAGGATTTCTAAATGCCAAGCATACATGTCTCACCATCAATAACACATTATTGCTTTGAATGGAAGTGAAATTCAAGACAATTGATGCCTCAGCTGCTGAGGAAGCAGAGGAAGTATCAGGTGATAGAAAGTTGCTTGCTCAGTAAAATTGCTCCATGTTGTGGAGTTCAACCATCAGGAACTCACTCTAAAAGTCCTGCTTCAGTGGACTGAGCAATACTGTTTAGTGACTCATTTCAGATGCAACAGAATTCCTAAAAGATTGAATTGCATATCTTTAGATGTTCACATTTCCAGTGTACTAAATGTCTAAACTTATAATGCTAATTTATATCTCAGTGGCAGTTGAAAAACCTATCTGCAAATTCTTTGACACTCCTTCCATCAAAAGGTGGAGTAGAAACAATGTCCCCTCCCTTTGAAACCAGGTAAGACTTTTTGACAGCCTCAGCAAACATAATACAGTGCAAGTGATGTTCTGTGAAAGTGTGTGACTTCTGGGAGAAGGTTAGAAAAGGCCTTGTACACGGTTTTGCTGGTCTCTCTTGGATCTTGGAACACTTGCTCTGGGAGACTTTGGTTACCATATAGGAGTCCAGGTACCCTGAGGCTGAATGGTGAGACCACACACACACACACACGCACACACACACACACACACACACACACACAGGGGGGGGGGGGGGGGAGAGAGAGAGAGAGAGAGAGAGAGAGAAGTCCAAGAAGTACTGGCCCCCAGCTATTCCATCTTCCCATGCAAGGTGCCAGAAATATGAGTGGAAAGTTTTCAGGATAGCCCCAACCCCAGCCACCTTCACGTTGCAATTGTATGAGTCATCCAGAGTGAGAACTACCTAGCTGAGCCCAGTCCACCCTCAGAATTGTGAAGAAAATAGATCGTTCCTACTAAGCCATTAATTTAGGTGCATTTTTACACAGCAATAGGTAACTGAGAATGTTTCATTATACACTTGGTACATTCTTTGGGAAAGAATATTTGGTTGCTTAAACACTTCTAATTTATTCCTCTTTAATTAGGGGTTCTCACACATTATACAAAATATTTCCTTACATGATTCCCCCAACTCAACATCTCTTTTATATAGCTTCAGATATTGTGCTAAGCCTAAATTGAAGAATTGAACTGAAAATTCCTAAGAAACATAAATTATATTATAAAATACCTTTAAGCTAGTTAAAATAAAAAGATAAAATGCAATTTGGCAGGGGTTTTGCTAATCTTTTTTTCCTTTATTGAATGTGAGATATAGTAAGACATTCAATCATTTTCTTAGAAAAAATATGGATTTATATGGATCTTAAAAATTGTGTGTGTGTGTGTGTGTGTGTGTGTGTGTGTGTGTGTGTGTGTGTACTTTAGGTAGCTAAAACTCTTGGTGATTTTTAAAGGATCAGGTGTTGTCTATTCTTAGACTTGTCCTTTCTACAATGTTCTTTACATTTAATAATAATTAAAAGTATTATTTTGAAGTTCTTAGGATTGGAAAGATATCTTACACACATTGGGGAAACAAACAGAAAGTCTCTGAAATATTAGTGTAAAATATTAGTAAAATTGGTAAAATTCTTAAAGAAAGGAAATCACCTAAGACCCTTACAACAATTTTGATAATTCTCTCTTAAGGTGATCACTTTAACATTTTGATTTTTATAAATTATCTTCTAATATGCACACACATGTGAATTTTTAGTTGGAATTAAAATTGTATCAACCATACAATTTATATCATCATTATAAAAATACATAATTATATTTGTTAATGTATATTTATGTTTTATCTGCTTAGACTACTTTTCAAAGTTACATCTCAAGAAAGACTAAGAAAGCCTCCTTGCTTTTCAGAGTGAAGTAAATGTGTGGCCATCACAGAGCAGGAATTTAAGCCCTTGGGATCTATATATAAGCCTCTTTTTAAAATCCATGTTTGTTCTCCACCTTATTTTTCTCTCTTCTTTTGAACAATGTGAACTAAAGCCATCTTCACATTTTTTAAAAAAAAAAATTTGTCTTATGTGATATAATATTGTATCAGTTAGAATTCTGGTTATGAGAAGAATTAAAGTTAAGGGAAAAAATGGCTTTTCACAAAAATATTTCTTTCTCTCTCACATTGCATGGTCACTCATAGAGTCACCAGGAAAGCTTTACTTATTTCAGGTCCTCAGTGCCCCAGGCTGATAAAGTAGTACCGTATACAGTATGGCTGATAGCCCTGACAAACAGAAGTGAGAACTGTGTAATGTCTTGTATTGACAATTAAATGCTCAGCATAGACACATATCATGTCTTCTTATTGAGCAACACTAGTTAAACGGTTCAATCTGTTCTGCTTTCTGTCTCGTACAAATCTTAAAGTGTTTCCCTAAAGGCATTAATGATGACCATAGAAATAAAGTGGTAAAATGACACAGTTGTAAATGTTCAATTTTTAATGTCATATGTGTATAACATATAGTTTATTCCACAAATGCATATTTAATATTTATAATACTCAAGGTAGAACATTAAATATGGTCTCATATAAACGAATGACATCTTCCTTCAGATTACTCACAATATGATAAAATGGACACACTGAAAACAGTATTTATAAAATGGTAACTAAGTGGTAAAGCTGTGCAGAATGTATAATGGGCACAAAGAAGGAGGCAATGATAGTTCTTTCTAGGAGAGGTGAAGAAGACTTCATATGATGTTCTGGAAATCTTTCATTTCAAAATTCAACTCTAGGGGCCGGCCCGGTGGCGCACTGGATAGTGCCCCGCTTGGGAAGCGCGGCGGCGCTCCCGTCCGAGGGTTCGGATCCCACATACAGACCGGCTCCCACTCACTGGCTGAGCGAGG